>NC_133774.1:69949102-69950914 GCF_003597395.2 Chelonoidis abingdonii | reverse complement strand
ACAATAACTCACGAGGATGTTAAAAAGCAGGTATTACAGATAGACAGGTTTAAATAAGCAGGTCCAGATAAATTGTATCCAAGAGTTTTGAAAGACCTGGTGGAGGAGTGTGGAGGACTGTTAATATTGATTTTAATTAGGACCTGGAACACTGGAGAAATTCCAAAAGACTGGAATAAAGCTAATGCTGTGCCAATATTTAAAAAGTGTAAAAGAGACGACTCAGCTAATTACAAGAGTGTCAGTCTGACATCAGTACTGGCCAAGATAATGGAGCAGCAAATATGGATTTAATTAATAAAGAATTAAAGGAGGGTAATATAATTAGTACCAATTAACAAAGGTTCAGAGACAACAGGTCTAATCAAACTAACTGGATATCCTTATTGGATGAGATCTAAAGTTTGGTTGCAGCTAATAGTATTGATATAATATACCAAGACTTCTGTAAGGCATATGACATGGTTCAGCACAACATTTTGACTAGAAAGATACAAAATAAACACAGCATACATTAAATAAATTAAAAAGTATGATTGTAAATGGGGAACCATGGTCAAGTAGATTTCTTTCTAGCGGGTTCCCACAAGGATTGGTTCTTGGCTCTGTGCTATTTAACATTCTTATCAATGGCCTGGAAGAGAATATAAAATCATCACCGATACAGTTTGCAGTTGCCACAAAGGTTGGGGATGGCGGTAACTAATGAAGTGTCAATAGATTCAGGCTCCAGCATCGGGAGTCTGTGAAATTGTCCCAGCCCTGGTTGGAGGATTATTTCCTGTTCCACAAAGAGGGGAAATTCCATTCCCAATCCCTGCACCTTAAAATTAGGCCCTGACACTACACTCCACATTCAGCACAGTGGTATGATTATAAAATGATGAGGACATAATTATGATGGATTTAGTGCAAGACACATCATGTTCAGTGTCATTTGAAAAGTTATGAGTTGCTGAATATGATTGTCCTATTTATGTGTATGTATCATGTTCGCATCTGAAGTTATGGATATTGACTATGTATGTGTCTTTCAAATGTGCTTACACTGGGTAACACCCACAACGAGCCTTTCAGGTACAACAAAGAAGCCAGACAGTGTTGATGGCTCATCAACAAAGACATTGGACCATGGAAGAGTTTAGCCTTCCTCTGAATGTTTCAGCCAGCTTAGGAGTCATGGCTACTATGACTCAGCAGGCCATACTAGGGCGCTTGACCATACCACATGACACTAAACTCCATTTTGGTATCTTTGTATTCTTCCACAAACTGGACTGGGAACGGAGTTTGGAACAAAGGGTTCCTGCCATATGGAAAAGCTACATAAGGTGGGGTGTGACATCATCTCTTGGCCTCATTCCGCACACAAGAAAACTCCTGGAAACACCTCAGGAACAAAGACTGAACTGGGAAAAAGTGCTGGTCCCAGGGTAAAGGGGTTTCTAGCTTGTGTATGGAAACTTGGGGGACTTCTTGTACCATCAGTCAGAGTGAGAAATTGCTAATTCAAATTCTATCCAGACAGTATGTTAGGCTTAGTCTGAGTTTTTGGTTATTTGCTAAGTAATCTGCTTTGATCTGTTTGCTAACACTTATCGCTGGGAAATTGGCTGTTGTCATCTATCTGTGGCTTAGGTAAAGCACTCAGGTAGCTTAGCTGGATGCATGGCGCCACCTGCTGTCCTGTTGGGTGATAACAGGGCATGGAGAGGCTGGTTGAATCTCCAGCAAAGCAGTGTGAGAAGGGCCAGCCCAGCTTGAGAGTTAGAGGGCACAGCGGTTCCCAGAAGCCCCCCAGACTGCATCCCG
>NC_133774.1:69868019-69946030 GCF_003597395.2 Chelonoidis abingdonii | reverse complement strand
TTCCTCCGTCTGTTCACGCATCCGGGCGGAGTTCCTCTGGGCGGCGTCCACTGGCTGCCTTGACGCCTTTGAGGAGCAGTGGGCGTTGTCCGGGGTTCTCTGCTCGGTGTCCCCTTAGTTTAGCCCTGTGACCTCACTCCTGATCCTGTTTTTTCATTAGTTGTCCCACGTAATTACTTGGTGTTCTAGATCTGTGGATCCTCCCCTTAGGCTGGTGGGAGGTCCTTTAGAAGTGGGCGGGCGAAGCCCGCCCACCCCTGGGATACCAATAGGACCAGACTCCTGCACCCCACTGGTCTGGGTCTGTCACACCATCTTAATTTAAATGAAACAAGTGCAGAAAGAGTTTCCTTGCTTTGTCATATTCTTTTATTATTATTTTTAGTAGTATATATGAATACAGTGCTGTACAGTGCTTTGTGTGTGTGCGTGCTTCTCTGCTACTGCCTGATTGTGTACTTCTGGTTCCAAATGAGTTGTGTGATTGACTGGTCAGTTTGTAATTCTAGTGTTCATAACTCTAAGCTTCTATTGTATTTTTCTGAACCTCTAGCAGTGATCCTCTTCACTCAGGGGTGTCATGTGGGTTCCCTCTGGGCATGACTCTTCCCTGCTTTAGCTCAGGCCACCACATCCCTGATTCTTAGCCATAACTCTCTCCTCACGCCATCAGGTCACTTTTCAGTCCCAGTCTCAAGAGAGCATTAGATCAGTGCTAGGATCTATATTGTCTCTGGCAGGATCTCTGTACCTTGTATAGATTTTTTTTTGGTAGCCCCTGCAAATGGCCTGCTCCTTCACTCCCCAAATTCTTGTCCCACCCAGAGGATGATGAAATGTTCAAGGGACTTCTTATGAATTATCTTTCCTTGGACCCTCACCTGACTTTGAATACCTTGGACTCAAGTCCCTTACCTTGTTCACCCTCTCCACTCTTGGGCTTACGCCCTAAAGGAACTTCCAAAACACTTGTGATGAAACTCTGACTTAGTTGAAGTCTATGGCAAAACTCCCATTGACTTCAGGGGAGCCAGGACTTCACCCTCCATTTTCAAAGGAGCTCTTTTCTCCTTTAAAAATCAAGTTGCCTGTCCATTCCCCTCAACAATGTTGGAAGTGGTCTTGTTTAAATAGCACCATGTGGATAGAAATACCCTGAACATTTTCCCTTATGATGAAGAGGTACCCATTGTCACCTGATAAATCCAAAATTACATTTCCTGTGTGGCTCTTTCCTTTACTCCCTCCCTTCCAACTCCCACACTCCCTCCAAACTCAAGAGGCAGTCCTGAAAAACCTACTTTCCCAATGTTGCAGCCATTCTTAATCTTCTGGGTTACATTGTGGCCTGTATGTATCTTTTCCCTCTGTGCCTTCAGCCCCTACAATCTTTTTTTCTTTTTTTTTTTTTTAGTGTAGAGGGACTGTCACAGGAATCATCAATAACAGTTAGTTAGCCATGTTTGGTAGATGTGTAAGACTGATGCTTGCATTCAGGTTACATACAAGTGAAAAATACAACTGCTCGGTTTGGTATAGAAAAAGTACTTGGTAATTGCAGATTTTTGAATTAGGCTGTTTTGTATATGCTTAACTTGACAGTGTAACAAGGTAGATTCATTTTGCCTTATTTGAAAGCAATATATTGCTTCTTTTTCCTCCTCTTTCCTTATGAAGGACATTTTCACAATTGTATCTCCTCTTCTGATAGGCTCTGATGTCTTCATAGAAAAACTTTGGATCAGTTATATTAAAAAACATTTTGATTGATTACTGTGCCAGTGCTCGTTTACAAATTAGTTTACTGCTTATTTTCCCAGCCATATAGCTTGATTTAATATAAAACATCTCTAATTATGCACAGTGTTAGTGGTGGCAGTATGACACTTAAAAACTCTGAATAATCAGGAGAGGAGCCTAACTGGGCCCTGAAGTATGCATCTAGGGATGACAGAAAGGCCAAAGGCTTCTTTTCCCAAACTTGCTGGCTCCTATGCCGTTTAAGAGCTTTTCAGGGCTGAGTGGCACAAAAGCTCTGGTATGTGGAGCTTAGCTTTAGACTGAGGCTTCAGACAAATCCCTCGGGCTTTAATTGGCATTCTCATAACTAAAACTCTGTTAATTGGGGCTCGGATTACTGAGGTTTGACTGTATTCAGAACTGTGTAATATAATTGCTCATATATTTCCACAGTAATTTTTCTGCATTCCTCAGATAAGCGCTCAGATATGAACTACAAAATGACAGCAACTAATTCATTTGTTAAAATCTCTTTGGTGACAGTTGTCGTAATGTTGAGTACATTTACTACAAATCTTTTTAAAAAATTACTACCATGCCCACAGTTTATTACCGAGAAGGCAATACTTTCCCAAAGTGCTCTTTAATCTAACTTTAAATGATCTAAATATTTTCAGTGCTATTATATAATAAGGGGTTGACCATAAACCTCTCAGATTAAGTGGATCAATCGCTTGCACTCAAGCAATTGTCACAACTGCTTTATCCTTTTAGACAAAATAGCAGAGTAAGTCTCATCTTTAATTATGCTTTTGTAATTTGACATGCTTTAGCAATGTGGTAACCAAATTTTGTTTCTGAACTCATTTTTAGTGGTACATTTATAGTAAACTCCATTTATAATAGTACTCCTGCTTTTGTCTCTATTCGTAAGAAGGGTACACAGAAATAGGAACAATTTTCTTACCTCTTGCCTTATAACATGCAAGTAGTTGTCATAACTAAACATTTTCATTTTTTATTTATTATAAAGCAGCCCTACTCCCCTTTGTAATAAAAGCTGGTAAAACCATTTCCCGAAAATTTCTCCTCTGGCATATTTATAGATTGTGTAAATGTGTTTATTCTAAAGTTCACAGTAGTGAATTCTGTAAGAAAAATTGTGTGGCTTTTCATTGTTTTAGTTTTATGTCCTTAGATTTGTTGTAGTTATGTATGATTTTAAATATAAAATTTAGAAAATGTGTGTGTGTGTGTGTGTAGCGCTTGTGATATGCTTGAAGTAGTTTTACCAAATCCAACCATGTCATTGCCTGAATGGTAGCCGAAATCATTGGTAGCACTTGTCATTATCATAAGTTACCATTTGACTAACCATTATTTGGCTGATGTGAATGTTATAACAGTAAAGTCTTTAGCATTAAATGTGGGAATCACTGATCTTAAGGACTGTTGCTATTATAAATAATTTTCAGAAGTTGCTAATAACATTTGAAGATTAACAGCAGTAGCATGGCTGAAGTTAGTATACTGAAAGGTATTTGTACGCATCATGTGGCAAATTATATTATTTCAATCTATAATCTTAAAATATTAATTTATACTAATTCTTCTTTTTCTTAATGAATAGATTAGTGGAAGCCATTGAAATATTTGGAAAGAAATATGGTCTAGAGTAGTGCTTCTCAACCTTTCCAGACTACTGTATCACTTTCAGGCGTCTGATTTGTCTTGTGTACTCCAGGTTTCACCTCACTGAAAAACTACTTGCTTACAAAATCAGACACAGAAATACAGAAGTTTTGCAGCATACTACTACTGAAAAATGTCTCTCATTTTTACCATAGAATTATAAAATAAACTGATTGGAATATAAATATTGTACTTAGATTTCAGTGTGATGCTTGAGCCTGTTTTTCACTTGAGTCTTGTCTGATGCCAGAGCCCTGAATGAGAGGGCTGAAGCATGTAACTTAGCTTCGCAGGGGCCCCGTTTAGTGTGGGGCCCCAGACAGTTGCCCTGCTTGCCACCCCCTAATGCCAGCCATGCACTTGCAACACCCCTAAACTCACCTTGCGACATCTGATCTAGATGAATTAATGTATCACCTGGAAGACCTCTGTGTGCACAAATCACTGGTTGAGAATCACTGGTCCGCATTTAGAGAAAGGGTTAAGGAGCCATTGGTAATCTGAATTTGTGTAATAAGTATCAATTACACAAACTTGTGGGTTCACTTAAGACTTCGAGATAAAAGAAACTCCAAGAAGATAACTTTGGTATCTCAGACACCAGTGTGTTGGCAATTCCTAGAAAAGAGTGATTTCTTATCTTAAAATTAGATTAATTTTGGGAGTGTATCTTTACACTGGATTAAATATTCTAGAATTAAAAACAGCCATGCAGCTGGGGATGCAGAAGTATCATGTCATTGGACAGGACTATGGTAATCCCACTCTTTTATTATTCTGGTGTGACAGCCTCTGTGATATTGAGATGCCTCCTGGGCTCTTCATTATCAGAAAGATAGACAAATTGGAGGCATTTTAGGAAAGAGATATGGAAATAGTTAAGTGGATAGTAGGTTTTATTTAAGATTAAAATATATGTATTTTTAGGTTAGCTAAATGATGACTACACAGGAAATAAATTCACAGGTACTTGAAAGGTTTAAACACGAAGGATAGACAGAAATTCTTTCATATACTTACATATCCAGATTAGAAGAGAACCGAGAAAGAGGCAGACTGGCCAGGCTGCACCAAGTTGGGCTCTCCAACCTTCTGAGTTTTCCCCCTCAAAGGCACCTTTGTAGCTCAAGTGATAACGGTCTGCAGTAAAATGGTGAAAATTTAGGCCTCCAGTCCTGATGATGATGCATGATATGAGGACTGTTTTAGTTGCAGATATGGAATTTGCTTGAATTTCCTTTTTTAAAAAAAAAGAAAAGTCATTACACACACAGTGTGTTTTCTAAATGTTATGGTTTTGGTTTTAACGGTAGCTTATATAACCTTTTTATAAGTGTACAAAGAAAAAGAAAAGGAAAATGTTAGACTAATTATCAGAAAAAAGGTTTCTAACAGTGATTTCTCTTGGTTTGTAGAATAGCCTTCCTAATAAGAGGCAAAGAAAGCACTAGAAAGAATACTCTAAGGGAATAGTCATGCTAACAAGTGGTTATTGAGATGACAGAATAGGTTTTTTTCCAATTCAAATTTCTATGAAAAGCATACTCTTGTACTTTCTTTTAGAAAATTGACATTTCAATCAACCAGTGAGGATCAACGGATGGATGCACATGCATGCACATGAGTGGCCAATCCTGTTCCCACTGAAGACAAGAAGTGTCCCCCTTTATCCATTGTCAAGAAGCAGAAAAGGGCTCAAACAATTTTTTCTTTGCAAGTATCCTTAAAAAATAGCCCTTAGTATATACTCACGTAGTATAGCTAAAGGGACAAATACAGTCTCCCTCTGCAGGCATGGATGTCCCCAAATCCAGTGGCTCTGTTATAGTTCCTGTAAGCCAGTGGGCTAACTCACTGTCCTGCATAACAAAGAACACTGTCCATCCACAGGAATCCAGCTCTACTTTGCTACTTTCCTCCAAGCCCACATGGTAGGCATAAGCATGAGGGAAGCATCACCTGGATCCTAGTGCCCCCATAGTGTGCAGGCTAGGCGAGGGTGCACATACCTTGTGTGACACAGAACACAGCTAAATGGGGGCTGCACACCAGCATACTGTTGTGGAGGAAAGATTTCAGGGTGAGCTGACAGAGACCTACTTTGTTTGTATGCTTTGAGTTCCATTTAAAAAAATTGGTCCTTGATATTAAATCTGAGATTGTGTACAGTAATGTATGAGTCTCAGGTGAGTTCATACTGGGTAATGTGTGGTTTAGTGCCTGTGTGCCAGTTAAGTAAAAGTTTTTTAGTTTGAATTTTGAATTTCCTTGCATTTGTCAATTTGTGACCATTAAAAACACTAACTTTCTTTAAACACAAAGCTGAATTCAACTAAAAGAACAACAAAAATTCTGTCTAGCTTATGTTACACGTATATGAGCCCTGAAAATCTTTCTGCATGGAGAAAGAAAAAATCTTTCTGTGTTTTTGCTGAATTTAATTTAATTAAGGGGTGTGTGTGAGAGTGTGAGTGAACAAACTGAAAAAATAAGAATTGCATGTTGTACATTAACATCAATTTGTAATATGCATGTGTAAGTTAGGGAACACAATTCCTATTTTAATCCAAGCTTTATTTATAACATTAGATCCTTTTATGTATTTCCAATTATTTCTGTTTCAGCTTCTCTTTAACTTTGTTAGTCAGTTATTTTCAGTTTTCTGTTAAAAATAACAAGCTACTTAAATTTCCATTTTTGTTTAGAATTATCACTTTTGCTTCAGAGCTCATCTTTTTTGCAGACTTGAAACTTGAATAGAATACCAAATAGACTAATATTTAGTGAATTCAATTGAGAATATCCAAAATATTGAATCTGAATAAAATAATGCAGAACTGCAATAATAGAAACTAGTCCAATAAATTAAAGGAAAATGGTTAAGCCAGGCCTAAATTATCGTAGATCATTTTAATAGGTGCAAAATATCTGCCATTAGTTCCAGGCCAATGTCTTTCCCATTCACAATGCTTTAGTGCATAACTTATAAATCTCTGCTCATCAGCTTATATGACTATTTCAAAGCAAGACTAGCATTGAGCACAGCAGAATGAGTGAAAGTCAATGAAGGTCGAACAGGCAATCAAATTATACAGATTCCTCAATGAGCACTAATGTACTTTTCTAATGTGATTAGTTGTGAATTTCTGTGCCCTTGTTGACAAGGGGTCATTTTTAGTAGAACTGTAGTATATTCTGTATGGTGATTTGGTTTGAGTTGCACTGACTAACCTATGTGCACTGTGTGTATTTACATGCAAAGAAAAAAAAAGAAAAGAGTTATTTAGGTTGCAAGGTCAAGCACTCAGAAATTAGGAAATCCCAATTTTACAGTTACCTTTGCAACCTTAATTCTGACTCTGTGCTTCCATACTATGGACTGAATGATGCAGGGGTTCATTGAAAACAAATTATGTGATCATATAAGTAATGATTATCATAATGCACACATACAAAGGCACAGAATTAAGATTGTACAGTCACTAAATCTGACACTTCCTAACTTTCAAGTGCTTGATTTTGCAACCTAAATAACATTTTTAACACACACTTTCTGTAATTTCTTAGTTGCTTTTTTAAAGGAAACGAAAGCAAATTCCATTATCTGCAACTGTAAACAGCCTTCATATATTGCATCATCATCAGGATTGGATGTTTTAAACACCAAAGATAGACAGGTATGATTTAGTGTGGTATAAGGATTAGGGGTGGGGATTTCCCAGTTTTTCTCAGTACAGCTGCTGCTGCTTTGGCAGCAACATGAATTTGGCCTAGAATTTTCATGTTCTGTTATTATTTTGCCAGTGTCTTCTTTAGGCTCATTTGTGAAAGAAAGGAAATGGCGATTTTGACACTTTGTATCTCAGCAAAAGCTGAATGGAATTTCATGTGACAAGGGGAACTCCTGTAATCTGAGGGCGTTCTCTTTTCTAGATATCAAAGATCTTGTAGCAGTGGAGAAGTGGGGAAGCTTCTCAAATAAAAGACTGTAAAAAGTTTTTATAATGTAAAGTGCAATCCAAATATATTATTAGCTCCTTCTATAAAATATAATTCTCTCTCTCATTCTCACTGAAATCTTATACTTGTTATATATGTACATTGTATGTTCTTATATATCTGTATCTGTTTTTATACGTATTCTATTTATATATAAATCTCTCTCTATGTAAATAGCAAACACAAAATACTATGAAAGAACATTAAGGACAAAAAGTTAAGTAGTGAAAGTTTAGAAGATGCTAGCATTAAGCTTGTCCGTACAATCTTAATTTGACCTCCTTATGCATATGCATTTTAATACAGGTTTTTAATTACATGATCACATACTATTTTTTCCACAAAACCCCTGCCTCATTCAGTGCACAGGATGGACCTGCTCTCCGGGTAAATCAGGCATGTGTAGTGACCTTTAGTTCATTTGTTGCAGAACTTGGAAGGTGTGTAGTGAATGAGGCAAGAAGCATGGTCTTGTGGTTAAGGTAGGTTGTTGTTTTTTTTTTTTAAAGATGCATATACCTCACTTGAATAACCTTCAAAATTTTTGCAACACTTCACTCCAGATGAAAACATTGTATTTTCAGTAGACACATTGACTCTCTTTGCAAGGAGAAGTAATGTCCAAGTTAGGTTTGGTCAATGGGATACTGTTATCAATGATTCTGGCTGGATGCAATGCTAAACTATTTGGCCACAAGGGTATTTTTTGTTTATCTGAAAAAGAACCTTCCCAATCCATCTCTTCCCCCTCCCAAAATACCAAATCAAAACAGCCACCCTAAATACATCTAACACTAAATATCTGGCCAGACACTGAAGGACTATATCCATTTTTCCATAGATGTCTGTCCTTAATGGTCTTGTTAATTGCTTTAAAAAATTGAACCATTGTCCCTTTAATCATGTCCCAGCTGATTTTCATTTTTTATCAGAGCCAAGGAAGAGAGCAACTGTGTGTTAGAATATCTGATGTTTAGAATGTCTGGTGACATCTGTTGCATACTCACTGGACACTGCAACATTAAAATATCCATTTTCCATGTCTAGCATTTGGGCTGAGTACAAGTATGGTGAGGAATGTTAACTAGGATTTTACAGTGCTGACCAAAGAAATTTTATAATTTCCCTTTGAACATTCAAATTAGCTTCTACGCTTAGTGGAATTTCTGCTGACTGGCAGCCAAGGAGGCTATGTATTACTGAACTGAGTCCAAAGTTGTTAAACTGTTTCAGTGCAGTACTGGTTTTTGTAAGTCAATATTTAAGAGCAGTTGTGTATGTTAGCAATACCCTATTTAAAATTTAATCAATTCATGCGTAATGTAAATAATTTCTATGAGACCGGAAAACACATGCCTTGCATACTTTAGAAAAGGAGTGAGAGACAATATTTGATTGGGTGAAATTATATAGGATATTGAAAAGGTTCACTCAATTAATAATCCGTTTTACCAAGAAAATATCCTTTTGTGCAAAGATTACTTGGTGTGTAAAATGTTTTGTTGAGTACATTCATATATTAGCAAGAAAGCATTGTAAAGTTTAGTAATTTTATTATTTGCAAAGAAGTCAAATATTTTACATGTATGTGGAGGTTATATTAATGTGAGAAACTGCGGAGCCTTATCATAAATCTATGATATTTGACCATCTAACCCGCTGTTTGCCCACCAATACACTCCCCACCCCATATCAGCAGGGAGGAGGGAATGTGAGGTCAGACTAAAAGGAATGATGCTCATACTCCAAGATGAGGTGGAGGAGGGAGTGCCAGAGCTAGTCTCTCCTCCAGTATCAATACATGGAGGAATATTCATTGGGTGAGGGGGGGGGGGATGTGATTTCTCTGCCTTCCATTGTCCGGGCAAAGGGGGGAGTACAGCAGCCAATTGGCTATCATTGTCCCCCCTGCCCATTTTAAATGTCCCCAGGCTTTCAGTAGCCCTCTTACACTCTTTATCCACCCCAGTAACTGATCAATAGAGTGAACATAGGTCCCATAACAGTCTTATTTCCAGTGACTGGATCCTTGGGGAGCCAAACCCCTCCAGTGCTGCTTTTGTTGCTGCCCTGATCTGGAAGGAATGTGTGCAAAGTTCTCAAATTAATAAAGTTGAAGACTGCCACTGAAATCCATCTGTAACAGGGTAGATGGCCCCTCAAATGAAATTGGACCCAGCTCTCCCGGTCCAATCCAGATGTGCTATAGTTTGGTATAATGAGTGAGGGTAAGGCTGTCCCTGGGAATTATAAATGAAACTCTAGACCCCAGAGAAGGCGGAGTGCAGATCCCAGTGTCCAGAGGGAGAGTATGTTCAAAATCCAGAGTGAGATGAGAGAGTCCTGAGAATAGAGAGAGCTCAGATGAAGAGCAGAACTGGGCTGAGAGTTTCAGGGAGGTGATGCTCCTGAAGAAGGGAGCAGTGAGAGTTCCCTAGTTGGGCACTGGGGCCACATCAGGCTGGAGAAAGCAGAAGGCAGGTAAGGGTCAGCTACAAAGCTTCCAGGCCAGAGAACTGCAGGCAGAGAGGGCTGGTGAGGAATGAAGGCTGAGAGAATCAGCAGGAGATGCCTGCTGGCTCTTTTAGCCAGAGAGCTGAAGCAGGAGGGCTAGAAAGGGCTGAAGGCAGGGGAACAATGGAGGAGTTAGCCCACTGATCTCTCCAGGCAAGAATTGGAACTATGCCAGGAAAGGAAACAAGCACCCCAGCTGGAGGGCCCTGGGTCAGGCATGGTAAGGGACCCTGGAGCTATACTTAAGAGCCAGGGCATGGTGAGGTGAGGTGTTGGTGGACTGTTGGACTGGAGAATTTTGGACTATGGCTGTGGGATTTTTGGTAATAAATTAAGCACATGAAAGTCTGTTTATATGTGGAAAGCTATGGTGTGGAGTTACTGGGGTCTCTGTCAAGAAAGGGGAAACATAGGCAGACTTACTGGTCATGCCACAGCCTGCCATTGGAGGGCTTCTGAAGCGGGGCTGCTTTTTCACTGCTCATCACTGTCTGAGGCTCATTCCTGCATGTCTTGATCAATCTCCTCCAGAATTTATTTTAACTTTTCACGCTCCTTAAAAGCTTAAAAAAATGGTATTGTATTTCCCACATTGTTCTACTTTTCCTTCTACTCCAAAATGTGGAATTTCCCTCCAGAATTATCATTCTCTAATGTCAATAACAGCTTTTCTACACATAGAAATGTCATGAATTTAAATTTGTTTCATGATCCAAGAAGCCTAAAATCAGTCCCATCTTTCTGTGGGGACCCAGCAGCATTCTTTTCTAAGGTGCCCGTCAGCAAAGAGTCCATGTGTGTGTCCGCACACAACATTTAGTTGTATTAAGAGCATTATATGCATACTGTACTTGGAAAGGAAAATTTACCTGAATGAACATACATTTTCACATCAGAAGTTAACCTTCAAAAAATATTAGAAGTAACTATTAGAGAAGAAAAAATGCTCTTGATAACGTTCATTTTAACTTTTTCATATTAAAGTGATTATAACAATAAATTTTAAATATATGATTTTAATTCTCATAACCTTGAATATTTTTCAGTTGATTTGTTTGTTGTTCAGCACGGTTTTAAATGATGAAATGTTGCTCATGTGTTGATGAGGAGCAAAAACATCCTGTGAATGGGAGATAACAAAATAGTACTGGAAAAGATCAATCAAAAGAAGGTGAAAAGAAAAATAGGGGGGTTAAGCTCTCTTTAAAGTAATGTTACAGACTAGAAATAGTGTCAGAATGCTCAGTGTTTCAAGAGAAAAACTTGAGAGAAGTGAAGTTGAGAACATATTAGAATATATTTGAAAAGTAATTTATTGTAGAAGAATTAAAACGTACTGTAAAGCTGTACATAAAGTTGTAATGCTGTATACAATAATCATTCTACTATTGCAGATAAATATTATAGTGTAAAATGAAGTATCCTCATACTTTCAAGGGACAGGAAACAAGATGTATCTAAATGTATGTTTTACTGCACTTAAAATCAGGAAGCTTTTGTAGCACTGTAACTTTTTCAGCATACATACATTTGGTCCAGTCCTAGTCCCAAAGGCAAAACTATCTATGACTTTAGGGCAGCAGGCTTTTGTGCCCTTTACTATCTTTAACTGAGCATATAACTTTATATATGATGAACATCCTTTTGATTCAGCCTGGGAAAGTGGAAAATGAGAAGGGAAAAAATGATGAAGGGGTTTCATGACAATAAAAGCATAGACTTGATTTGTTTATGGTACATTGTATATTATTTGCTTTAAACAAGTCTTTAGGGGAAAATATAAAACAAAACAACACAAACTAAAATAATCCCCACAAGTGGCAACAGTGCCCATTTTGCATTTATTAATACAACCCTTATCTTAAATATGCTTCAGGCACATATTACATTTGAAGGTGAGATTAATATTGCATCAGATGAATGTTGATGCCAGTGGCTTCATTTCTTTTAAATGTTTTTATATTACACTTTTAATGTACTGCACTTATGGATAATGAGTTTTCAACGTCTGCTTAAAGTAGATAAGAAAGTTATAAGGTGAGATTCTTAACAGGTAAAGCCAGTGTGAAATAGGTATTTGTAGTGAAGAATAGAAAATCTAGTAAAAATATTAAATTTTCTCTTGTCTAGATAGTAAAATTGAATTCCCAACTGTGATGGAGAAAATTGGGTTTGGCTGATTTAAGCCATGCCTTAATAAACCATTGGGAGAAATACAGTAATATTGAAAAATGTAAAGGAGCTGAAAATTTAAGAAGACTAACAGTTTAAGGAAAGGAGTTCAGACTATTGTCCTTCCAATGAGAGAACATTTTTGTGCATAAAGTCTAATATTAGACTATTTAAGCATCAAATTTAGTGCAGCATATTGTTCATGTTACATTTGACTAAGTTTTGTTGCAGATATAGACTTAATTATAAAGCTATAGATTGATAAATATAGATATAGAAAAAGTAATGTTCCAGAATAACAAAATACACAGCCTGTACACCTGGTTTGTAGTGGGAAGAGGGGAAGAAGCAGACATTATATTGGAATATTAGTCTCTGGTATGGGAAGCATTATTTACAACTGCTAGCCTATGTACAATACTGTACATTCACTTCTGTTAGTTAGTTTTACTCATTGACAAGAAATTAGGATTATATTTTAAGATGAAACAACCATATTGATTCTAGATGGCTTAGATTTAGTGGAAGTTGTTTGAAAGATGAAGTAAAAAACTTCTTGAAATATAGCATAGTTCAAGTACTTTGTGCACAGTCAATAATGGAGACTGTGAGTCTGCAGGAGCTGGTAATAATTTTCATTTGTTGATGTTTTGATATTGTGCAAAGTTATGTGAAAAACAGATGGAATGGATTGTTTTTCCCCTGCAGATAAATTCAGTAGTAAAATTTGAAATTCACTGTCCATCATCTAGTAGTTACTGTCTCTCTCGCTCTCGCTGGGCGAGATGATTCTTTTTTATCCCATACGTATAGATCTGCAGACCTATAGGCACACTATACTTTCTCGCTCATCCTGTCAAGACAAAGAGAACTATTGAACCAACAATTCACCACTTTGCTGAGAAGCTTGCTAGATTTCATAGTGTTGAGTAGATAAGTGTCACCTTCAACTGCTTTCTCTCTATTTCTTTGTGTAGGTGACGGATCACTCGGTAAAAGCATTTGCTGAACACTGTCCTGAGCTGCAGTATGTTGGGTTTATGGGCTGCTCTGTTACATCTAAAGGAGTCATTCACCTCACCAATGTAAGTACAGTAGCTACAGTACTTAACTATCACCAAAACTGTTGGCATCAACAGTATTATGCTTGCACGTATCATAAAATAACTAGACCTGAATAGAATGAAAAAAAGATATTTTGTGGTCATAAGAAAAAAAGTCTTTGAAAGATAAAAAGTGGACTTTCCGTGTTTGACTGTATGCCATAAACATGCTGAATGAAAAATCTTCTTTCAGAGAAAACACTGGAAATGTCAGATCTCTTGTAGGCAATCAGTCAGATTAGATGTATAGATTCAATAGAAAAACTTTGTGAAGTTCTGTGCCCTCAGTTAATTGCAGACATAAAATTGTGGATGCAAATCAGACTTTAAACACCTGCCTGTGTGCACCAGCATATATTTTACATGTGTATGTATGTACATAAATATAGTGTGTGTATGGATATCTGTATTATGTAATATATAATGTAAATCACTCTTGATAATTATCCTTTGTTTCCTTATTTCCTTTTTAATCAGTATAGCAACATGAGAGAGAGATGCCAGGCTGCAGAAATTGGTTTTGGGACTGGTCCTATGGAATATCTTAATTAATGATGTGAAAGAGGGGATAAACATATTAATTAAATTCACAGATAATATTAAATTGAGAGATTATGCAAAACAGCAGGAAGGACAGAGGAAAAAATGCAAGATTAGCAATATAGCTGGTGTGACAAAGTTCCTCCTCTACCTTGGTGGGTCCTGCGCTTCTTGGCAGATTTGCTCATCTCAGTGATCTTCCCCACAGTCTGGGTCAACTCCTCCTGTGTCTGATCAGGAGTTGGGAGGTTTGGGGGGAACCCGGCCCGCCCTACTCCCAGGTTCCAGGCCAGGGCCCTGTGGATTGCAGCTGTCTATAGTACCTCCTGTAACAGCTGAATGAACAGCTACAACTCCCTGGGCTACTTCCCCATGGCCTCCTCCAAACACCTCTTTATCCTCACCGCAGGATCTTCCTCCTGATGTCTGATAATGCTTGTCTCCTAAATCCTCCAGCAGTAACACTCTCTCACTCTCAGCTCTCATCGCAACTCCTTCTCCTCTGGTCCTCCTGCTGACTGGGTGTGAAGCTCTTTTAAACCCAGGTGCCCTGATTAGCCTGCCCTGATTGGCTGCAGGTGTTCTAATTAAAGTAGCTATCTCCACTGCCTTCTAGAAAGGTCTTAATTGGCTCCAGATGCCTTGATTTGTCCATGGTCCTAGGGATTTGTTTAGCCTGGGGCTAACATACCTGTTTCTCAGTACTTTACTGTAGCCATCTGGCCTTGCCCCATCACACTGGGAAATAACAATGACATTCAAATTCGGAAAATGCAGTCTAATACAGCTAGTAAAAATAACTAGGAATAGGGATGTCACAGGGTGACTGGGCCTGTGAGGGATGCAGCCCAACTTGTGACACTTATTTTCTCCACCTGGAGAGGTAACCTAACCTGCTTGTCATGTGATTTTGTTTATATGGCTAAAATCAGTCCTTCTGGGGTAGAGAGCCAAGGGAGAAGAGAGAACTGGTAGCCACGAGAGGAGCCATGGGAGAACCCTACCTGCCTGCTTCACAGCCAAGGAGGAGGATTTTGGAATCCCTTAACCTATGGGAAGGAACTGAGTTCCGTACAAGCTTAAATTAGAAGCCACAAGGGAGTGTTCAAGTATGGCCATGAAGGACCAAAGGGGACTGTATTGTATACTTACTAAATTAAGCTCTGGGAACAAGGGTGTTACTTGAAGAACTCCTGGCTGTGGATAAGCTATTGGGAAAACCAGGAGGGACTGAGTGCAGGTTCTATCAAGGCCATGCCATGCTATGCAGGGTAGTGCTCTGGGATAGGATCCTACCTTAAATGTGAGGTAGAAAACTGGTAAGCAGTGGTGACCAGAGAGACCTATAGGTGACAGGTGACATTGGAGAGCATATGAGATAAGAATTTGTAAAGTAATATGGCTGCAAAAAATACAAATACTATTTTGTAATGCAATTGCATAAGCCTTTTGTCCATCTCTAGAATATTCTGTTAAGTTCAGATCACTTCAGTACTTGAAAATGTTATTGAACTGGGAGGAATTCACAGAAAAGCCATACAAATAATTCACCCATGAAAGCTCATGCTCCAATACGTCTGTTAGTCTATAAGGTGCCACAGAACTCTTTGCTACTTTTACAAATAATAAAGGGGCTGGAGGAACTAATTTACTTGAAAATATTAAAAGAATCAATTATGTCACATTTGGATACATGACCATGTTCGATACTGAAATCATGTACTAGCATCTGAAGGGTGTAAACAGCATTAGGAGAGAGAAATTACTTAAGTTGGATAAATAGGACTAACCTTCAGTGTCTTTACTGATATGTAGGTTATTTTCCTGGTTATGCAGGAAGAAAGAGAAGATGCAAGGGATGTGGTTTGAATAGGCTGAAACTTTATTAACTTGTCTGAGAAATACCCAACGATAACTTGTATAGTGCAGGTCATCATTCTTTCCTTTATCATTCCCATTGGTATGGGAGGGCTGCTGTCATCTTTCCTCATTCCCAACCTGGTTCCTGCTTCTTGTTGGAACCCTCCCACCCTCCTCTTGTATGATGCTTAAGTGGGGTTGAGTGCTATACTATATATTAGGAGCGCCAACTCCCTTTTCCCAGTTTCTTTAGGGGTTACCTTCCTGTAAGTCCATTTCTGACTCTGGTTTATCAGGGAACTGGATCCCCTATGGAATGAGAACCTGCACTGGGAACCTGCCAAGGAAGACATCAGCTTGGTTGCCTCACTCTATGACAAGCTAACGATTTCCCGATAGCTAACAATTCCTTCCCTAATACTGGCAAAAAGTATATCCCTGCCATGGTCAAACAGGTGTACACCATTATCCCTAAATAACTTGGGTACCCAATACAGTATTTCCTGATGAGTAAGATTTAGTCATGGGTAATTTTAGTAAAAGTCATGGACATGTCACGTGCAATAAACAAAAATTTATGGCCCCAGCATCTGTCCCTGACTTGTACTATATACCCCTGACCAAATCTTGCGTGTTCTGTGGGACTCTGGAGGCACAGCTGCTGCTATGGATGGGGGGCTCTGGGATGCCCACTGGTTCGGGAGGGGTTCTCCAGGGTGCCTGCTGATGCTCGGGGAGGTGGGTGGGTGGCCTGGGACTGTTGCTGTTGGTTAGGGGGGCGTTGTGGCTGCTCCAGCGGCCCTGGGCTCAGTCGCACTTGCGGGCTGCAAAAGTCCTGGAGGTCCTGGAAAGTCATGATAGACCTCCATGATAGACTCACAGCCTTACTGATGGGTAATTACAGACCCTCCCCATTTATGTACCAGTTTAGGCATCTCCTGATTTATGCACCTTCTGGCTATGTCAACCTGCGGAGGCTTGGTGAAGCATCACCATACCTTCTGTTGTAACATATTGACCAAATTATAACC
Organism: Chelonoidis abingdonii; assembly: GCF_003597395.2. Lineage (NCBI taxonomy): Eukaryota > Metazoa > Chordata > Testudines > Testudinidae > Chelonoidis > Chelonoidis abingdonii. The sequence continues at coordinate 69,929,379 of NC_133774.1, read as the reverse complement.
ACGGCCAGCAAAGGTCCTGGATCTTACCCAAATCCGTCTTAGTCCTGACCATCAAGTCAACTGCTTTATATATTTCCAAATAATTTTCACTGACTTGAAAAATAATCATGTCTAGTGGCTGTCCTCGAGCCCGAAAACGTGCCTCTTCTCCTCTTAGGCCAGCTCAGGATTGTCTCATCACTGAGGTCCAGCTGCAAATGTCCTGATGTGCACCCAGTTCACAATACTGCATCCGCAGACATACACTCTAGCTTGCTTGACTTGTTCTCTTGCTCCTGAAATTAGGTAGCTAGTAAATATAGTAAAAATATTCATAGTGCTAGACTCTGATTGTCTATCTGGGCCTCATATATGTCTTGTATACATTTGAATACTATCATCTGATTGCCTGTATCCACTAAGCCCTTAGTCTGAGCTTGGCTGCCATTATTGCTGCCCCAATCTTGAGCACATGGGAACTCAATTCATATGCAGGGAACCCTGCAATGGTAAGACCCTTTACAAAACTATTACAAATGGTACCTCCATGAAGAAATAGAGGTCCATCCTCAACCAGCATCATAGCTGTATAAGTCCTTAGAGCCCCTGATCCCGGGGTTGCCCCCTTCTTGTAGCACTGAGGATTCACTTAGCCTCTCCCTGATCTGTTTTTTAACATCCTCAAAGTCAAGATGACCAATTGCTCACCCCCATGTAAGTTCCTGAAATCCATATCTATGCTTGAAGGTATCTCTTGCTAATCCGGTCACCATTTCACTGACCCTATATGCTCCAGAAAATGTTATGAGAAATACAACCTTTAACAGGCTACCTGCTGCCCACTTTTGCATATTTCGTGAGTAACTTTCACTAAATCCCCAAGCAACTGAATGGTGATAGAATGTTGAGGATCTTCGGTACGGTCTTTGTCTTGAGAGCTCCTTACTAGGAATCTCCTTACCAAGGTCCTGCCACAAGGTTCTGGGTAACCTTTCATCTTTCTAACAACATAAGGCCTGATAAGTATCTGGAGATGGTGGACGATACCAGCCTCCTTGGTGCACCAGTGATACCATCTATGAAGTACCTGGTCTTCGGGAACAGACCAGTTGATAGTCAGACTCTCCTTCATCTGAAATTGCATAAATGTCTTAAAAACCAAACCATAAGCCCTAAATGTTTGTGGTGTTACTGATCTCTGCACTACTCCAAGAGCAGTCATACTCCAAAGAGCCATGGGCATCTGTTCAGCCTTGTTCTTGGCTGCCTGTGCCAGGTCTTGGACTCAGTCCACCTGTAATTGAGATGATACTGGCATAGCTGATTCATTAATACTGGGCACATGTTTAGCAGAAAAACATGTAAGTTAAACACCACAGGAGAAATGCCCTCACCAACTTCATAACCCTGGACTACCTGCAGGACTGGCTATTATGTACCACTGCCAGGTTGTTACTCCTGAAACTCACACTTGTGTTTGCAGATTTCATTTTCCAAAGAGTCACTGCAACTCAAATGGGAGAGAATTCCAGAAATGTTATGTTTCTTCTTAGCCCTTATCCCTTCACTGAGTGGGCCATTTCTCAGTACGACTTCTCCTGGTTTTAAAAAAATAAATAAATAAAGCAGCAACCCTCCCAATCCTATGTCCCTCTTCTCCGGCTGAATGAATTTTTAAGTCTGCCTCTAGCATCCATTCCTCTCTCCAAAATAAATTCCATTAAAGTGATTCAAGAACTGTTTCCATCCACATAGTTCCTCCCTTATCTCTTTATTTACTCTTGTATAAAATGGTTAGGCTTTAATATTCCCAGAGTAGCAGCTGACAGTTGAGAACAAAATACCTATTCTGCGACCACAACTCAGCATTTAAAATTAAAAAGTATGATCAATCCCCAAAGCAGCATCCGTTTATTTGTGGGGAATCTAGGTATACCAGCCTGCATATCTTACTCAGTTCCTGGGTAGGTCATTTTAGTGGAGTCTTTTTGTCTGCTAGTGTTACTCCCAGCTTGCCAGTCCTAGCCTATAATGTGGCCAACATGCTCCTCAGACTTTTTCCTGTCCTGCAGACAAGAAGCCATTCAAGTAGCGTACCATGTGCCATGTACCACATTCCCATGCCACTCTCCAGTGCAGCATTGTGCTGAACTTCTCAAATGCGAGCGCAAGATTGAGCATCATTATGAAATGGACCATCAAAATAGACGCCCAAAAGGTTTAAATCTGAGCCATATACAAGGAGCAGTTAAAAATCCAGCTTAATATCAAATTTTGCTAACAGCGACCCCAGGTCATAAACCATAACCATGCTCACTGTGTTGTCAAAGGATGAATAATGTACGGAAGGGTTATGGCTGGAGGGACCAGGTTATCAATAACTTCTTTTTCCCCCGTTTGCCTGGTAAGTCCCAGCAGAGCCTACCTCTTCTGATTTGCCTGTGGCTCACATAATTACCCCCTTTGCCTTCCCCTTGTAACCCAGGGGCAATGGGGGAACGTTAAAGGAGCCACAACGCCTTTTCTTCTTGTTGGCCAGACAAAGCCTCACCACATTCAGGTTGCATTGACTGCTTTTAATTTAACCTATAATTTACTGAGAGGGAAACTAAGGAATAGAGAGGTTAAGTAATCTATCTAAGGTCCTGGAGAGATGACTTCACGTGCTTTTGCTACAGGACCATCCTTTCCATGATTCTAATCTAGAGTTCCTTACTATTTAAGACCATTACATCATCTCGTTTCACCAAATGATCTTAAAATTATACAAATATTTTTTAATATTAAGAAAATATTAGGTTTCTTCCTCTGATTAATATTGATTCATACTTCTTAATATTTTCAATTTGATTTTTTCTTTAATAAATGAAGTTTATCATATCTGCATGCCAGAGTTCAGACTGGCACTCAGTGAAATATAGTCAATATTCTGATTAGTGTCTATATTTGTATCTGTCATATTCATTTTGGCTTTCAGAATACAATAATCATATTCTATTATGGAATTTAGAATACCAGATATGTTTACATGAAATAATTATTCTAAACAGTAGCGAAATTCACTTAACCAGGATTTGCTGTGGAACGTAACCAACGTATACAAAAATTCAAAACAAGGAATACCATTCCATAAAGGAAAAGTAGACAAAAGTCAAAATATAGCGCTTCAAATAATTTTGAAAGAATTGCTGCTACTTTTTTGTTCAGAATATGTATAGGTATATTTTCATCTGGATATGCATCTCCCAATGTACATGCAAATGTATAAATGCTGTTAAGTTATGAATTAATGGTATTGGAATATATAATATCCAGCTCCTAAATGTAAATTTGCCTTTGTTGCGAGGTGGTTTTAGGGTTATTTTTCCTAGTAATTCATAGTGATTGCTTCTGGGTTACCAGATATTAGTTTCAGCACCTGGGACTGTCACCTGACATGCTGAAATTACCTCTGAGGCCGTTTTCCCTTCCAGCTTGGGACTCCAGAACCCTGCCTTGTTGAGCCAGACATGCTAGCCTGCTGCAACAGACTCAGGGTCTGGGCCATGCCACCAAAGCTGCAGACTTTAACTAAAAACTGCTAAGCAGATTAATGTTGCCCGTTCTCTGGAATCAGGCCAAGAAATAACCACAAACAATGGTCAAACTAAAGCAATACTGAGGGTTGATTTAATGCTTGCTTTCCTTATTCGCGCAATTATACACACACACCCCATGCATACCGGCAGGCTGTAGACACAGGTGTTGCTTTCGATCTTAGTGACTGAGGCTAGGTCTACACTGTGTGTGTGTGTGTGGTGGGGGGGTTGATACACGAATAGTGTAGCTGAAGTTGGCGTTTCTTAGGTCAATTTACCTGGCCGTGAGGATGGCAACAAGTCAACTGGTGCCGCTCCCCCATTGACTCGGTTTCTGCCTTTCGCCATGGTGGAGTTCCGGAGTCGATGGCAGAGCAATCGGGGATTGGTTTTATCGTGTCTACACTAGATGCAATAAATTGATCCCTGATAAATCAATCCACAATCATACCCACCGATCTGGCGGGTAGTGTGGACATACCCTGAGACTGACCAGGTTCTAGCTTCTCAGAGATTGAACCGCTAGGGGATGAGAGTGCCTAGCGTCCCTTTGGATCTACGGGAGGGCTCTACTGCTTTTGGTCCTGAGTTTTTGCTGTTGTGGGCATCTCTCTCTGGCTGTTACTGCTGTGGGTTTATATACAGTCCCATATATACCTTGATCATCCGTACACGGTAGTATTTTGGTTCAAGTCTTGTAATTGTTTTCTTACACTCATACTATCTCACTCCTTATGTATTGATTACATATTCATAAGCATTAATACAGTTGGTAATATAGCTTTAACGAAGCCCCTCACACCAGCGAGGACTTCCGCTGGTGTTTATGGTTCAGACAGGAAACTGTGCAACCTGCAGTTGAAGAGCAAGGTAACTGTCATCACAGGAGGTCTACACAGACGCAGACAGACTGCATTTGAAAAAGCAAAAGGGAGAGTACATGTAGGGGAATGGGCTGCCCCTCCTCTGTCTGGGGAAGGCCAAGCCATGGATGGGGGCTACGGTTACCACTCCAACACCCAAACACTCAGTTTCCAATGGGATCCAAACCCCAAATAAATCCGTTTTACTCTGTATAAAACTTATACAGGGTAAACTCATAAACTGTCTGCCCTCTATAACACTGATAGAGATGCACAGCTGTTTGTCCCCAGGTATTAATCACTTACTCTGGTTCATTAATAAACAAAAGTGATTTTATTAAGTATAAAAAGTAGGATTTAAGTTGTTTCAAGTAATAACAGACAGAACAGAGTAAGTCACCAAGCAAAATAAAGCAAAAACATGCAAGTCTAAGCCTAATACATTAAGAAACTGATTACAGGTAATATCTCACCCTCCAAGTTGTTCCAATAAGTTTCTTTCACAGACTAGACTCCTTCCTGGTCTGGACCCACTCCTTTCCCCTGACACAGTCCTTGTTAGTGCCAGGAGACATTTTAGGTGGTAACTAGGGGGTTTCTCACGACTGGCCGCCCCTTTTTCCTGCTCTACCCCCTTTTATAGCTTTGGCACGAGGTGGGAATCTTTTGTCTCTCTGGGTCTCCCCCCTCTCCCCCCCCAAATCCTTCTAAATGGAAAAGTACAGATTTAAGATGGATTTCATTATCAGGTGACATGGTCACATGTCATTGTAAGACACACACACACAGAGCCTCCATTCTTCCTGGGCTGGCCCACAGGTACACAGGAAGGTTTGCAAGTAAACAGAGCCATTTACAGTTCATTGACTCTGACAGGGCTGCCCAGAGGATGCAGGGGGCCTGGGCCCTGCCGCCGAATTGCCACTGAAGGCCTGGCACTTCAGTGGCGGGTCCTGGGGCAGAAGGACCAACCACTGCAGGTCTTCGGGGCACTTCGGTGGCAGATCCTGGAGTGGAAGGACCCCCTGCTGCCGAATTGCCGCCGAAGACCTGGAGTGGAAGAAGCTCCAGGGTCTGGGCCTTGCGAGAGTTTTCTGGGGCCCCAAAAAACTCTCGTAGGGGCCCCTGCAGGCCCTGGGGTATGGGGCAAATTGCCTCACTTGCCCCCCTCCCCCCCGGGCGGCCCTGGACTCTGAAGCACCCTTAACGGCGTCCACTTAATATGTTTACATCAGTAATACAAGTTTATATCTTATTCTCCTAACCTGAGACATTGAAATAATACATGCAAACAAATAGGATGAACACACTCAGTAGATTATAAGCTTTATAATGATACGTTACAAGAGACCTTTTGCGTAAAGCATATTCCAGTTATATCAGTCACATTCATAAGCATATTTTCATAAAGTACATGGAGTGCAAGTCACAAAGATAATGGGTAAAATCTTGTGCTCTTAAATTATGACCAAGCCATATAGGACAGTGCCATCATCTAGCAGTCGAAACAATCAGAGTGTTTACCAGTACCTGAAATGATGGCAATGAAACAAGTGTCACTGCAAACTGTAGCCACTGTGCTGCACTAAATACATCAGCTGTGAAATGGTTGATATTGCTGAATAAATCCTTTTCAAAGGGATTGCTTGTTATCTTGCCCTTTAGGCTATGAAAAATATCAGAATTATTCTACCTCTGAGCCATATAGTTCAAGAAAGAGTCCAGATATCTCATACAATGGGAGGTAAAGCCATTGTCCGGTATATAAAAATGAACTCACTGCACTCTAGCAGCTGAATTTCAAAATTGGTTGTAAGATGTGACACCTTTCATGTTTAAAGGAAGTAGAGTTAATCAGTTCTTCTGTATGTTAGGTTAATTAGAAAACTGGTTTCCAATTTTCTTCTTTAACCAAACTTTTCTACTAGATTCTCTACGTTTTCCATGCTATACCTTTTTATGTAAGGTTTACTGAAAATTCTTCCCATAAAAGTTTTTTTCCCATGTTTCATGATATTTTGCACCTCTATAGCACCTTTCATCTGAGGACTCTTTAGTAAATATGTGTGACATAAGTATTGTGATCCATGTTTTATTAAAGAGTAAACAGAGGTACTGAGAGGTTAATTGATTTGCCGAAGGCCATACAGCAAGAAAGTTAAAGATACAGGGTTGGAATCCAGATTTCTTGATTCTCAATCCATTGCTCTTATGATATATTTCTTATGTTTTGTTTTACGTTAGGTTTAAAAATAGTCCTTTTGCAAAAGCTTCAATTCCCATATGATGTCGGGAAGAGAAGTGCCTTGAATGTATGTGTTTCTTTGACTTATTCCTGCTTCTAAATATGATGAAATTAAACAAACAAACAAAAACTAAATGCATTTAACAGAGACAGAAGTATTTGTTCTTGTATCTTAGGTAAAATACTTGTTATCATCTTAGTGTTCTTTTTTTCCCAAGGGTGGTTATAAATAATAGAAAAATTACCTAAAATAAATCACAGTAATGAAAAAAATAGGCATAGGATACATTTTTGAAAGATAATCCCAAGACTGCATTCTCTTCCGTTTCTTCTCAATGGTAACTTAAAATATTGTTACCATTGTCAGTTTCATAGCTGTAATGTCATTTTAAAAATAGTGCCACAAAACAGCTGAACAGTTCTTCTCTGTGATGTCAAAAGGATTTGGTCAGTGGTTCTACACTCTTTTGGGGTGGAGGAAGCACCCTTAGTGACGGATTGAGTGATTAAGAGCTTTTATACACAGTAATGCTCTATGGAGATGTATTTTTTAACTATTTCTTTAGAAAGTTTTAAGTTTACACATCCTTGCTATGTAAATATGAGAAACAAAACCTTTATCACAAGTTAGCTTTTGTTTAAAGAGACATTTTACAAGATTATAATCATCAGATCTTTCTGTTTGATAGGGTGTTACTCTGTTATAGAAGGAGCGTCATTACAATCCCTGTATTGTTTCTAGTGATTTTATTAAACTGAGTGAAATAGCTATATACGCATATTTAATAGATAGGTATGTCTATCATGTTAATTTTTAAAAAAGGGACAGGTGTGCTGTTCTCTTTTTTGTAGGTGAATGTGCTTGTCTGAGAACTGAATAAAAGGTAACCAAATAATTATCTATCTGTTCGCTATTTTGCTGGGTGCATAATTGGTGTGTTAATTTTTCCATCATCACAACCTCCCATATATTTTTTTGAAACATTTCTCAATGGTTGGGTTATTTTTCTTTTCCCAGCGAGAGTCTACCAATAGCCAAGCAGCTAGTAGCAGATAAGATATCAATTCACTTCCTTTTGTGTGGTCATTTCCACTAGGAAACCCCAGAAAGATTACCAAAGGATCGTTTGGTAATAAATATCCAACAATGGGTGATATTTGGTTATGGATTGCATCCCAGTACTCCAATGATTGAACATGTCCAACATGTATGAATGAAATATTCTCTTTCATCACAATTTCTCTAACATTTATCCCCATCCAGTAGGGGTTCGGCATTTAAATCATAGGGCTCTTCTAGGGTTGTTTGAGATTTGAGTTCTGAGATTTCTTATAGAATTTGTTGCCTGTTTGTACCCAAGTGTTTTCTGGAGCTAACATTTCAGATTTGGCATTATTTACTTTAAATCCAGACTCTTTCCCAAAGCCCTGGATTTCTTTAAAAACTGATTTTAGGGAAATAGTTGGTTTAGATAAAAATACTATTACGTTCTTCGCATGTCATGCTATTTCCTGATGTGTTCCCACAAATGTAAGCTTTCGAGCCAATTGCCTATCTCTTTTATTTCATTTTTCATTAAACTGCTTTGTATACCTATGGGCTTTTCCAGAGATGTCTGTCCATTAACATATGCAACTGCCCTCTGGTATTAGTTACTGTTATGTTTTTTTCCTGAACTTGTGTTTTTATTAATGTCTTGTAACCTTTTTATTTCCTGTTCTAGTTTTATTTTTTCTTGAGCTCCATCTTTCAATTGAGAGCCTCTGCTTTTCAACTGACTCCTAAATATTGCTTTACCTGCCTCCCAGAGAAGGCCTTTTTTTTTTTTTTTTTTAAATAAATTGTCCATATAATTTATTTGGAAGTATTGAACAATTCACTCTTCAATTGCTGCAACCGCAGTCTTTGTCTTGGAGAAGCAAGCAGTTCATTTTCCAGTACAGTGATCTTTGGGACCAACTCAGTTATCAAATATTGTTTCCACTGGTGTTTGATCTGACCATGTAATGTTGCCAATTTCCACAGATCTTGTCTGCTTTGTTAATGACCTAGAGATTAACTTTGTCTCTCCTAGTATATAACCGATGAGAGTGTGAATAATGTGTGCAGTCTTTTTCCCTGGGTACAATTTTCTCTAGAAGTCTGAGAGATTGAATTGTTGGCATAGAGAAGTCAATGTTATATCTGCTTCCCTAACCCCCGTGTCTTTTTATCAGATCTGTCCCAGTAAGGAGTCGGTGTGGAATTGAAGTCTCCTCCAAGGGTAATTTCCCCCTCCCCAGAGTGTGGCAGTTTTAAAGAAGTCCTTTAATAAAGTTTTTTTTTGCTTTTGCTTGGGAGCATACACTGAGTCTACTGTTATTAATAACCTAGCAATTGTGTCCTTCAACAGTATAAATCATCCTTCCTTATCCTTAAATGGATCTTTAATCTAAAAAGTACATGTTTAGCAAATATTCCCACTCCTCTTTTCTTTTCTTTAGACAAAATGTCTGTTGAAACTAGTTTCCTTTCATGTTTATAATTTGCTCCTCCTGAAAATAAGTTTCTTGAACTAGAATAATTTGAGTTTGAGTTTTAAGTTCTACCAGGGCATTTTTCCTTTTAACATCATGATTTAGCACTTTGATATTCGAAGATGTTACTCTCAATGTCTCTTCCTTTTAAAGTAACTGTTCAGCTTATTGAAAAACCTGAAATTATTGTGATTCTTCAACTGTTTGATTAAATGAACCCTTGTGTTACCAGTGATTCTCTTGTTTTTAATTATGTCGTATTCACTATTGTGTGCCTGAATATGGCTTAGTTTCTGTTTGTAAATGTCTTTCTTTAGTTCTTGTATAAATTCTGCCTAGCATCCCTAGTTCCCTCCCCTCTTCTGCATTCCCTTCACTCTAAATCGATAAATGAAATACCAACATAACATGTAAAACAGTCCCCAAATGACTATGCTTTGCTGAACCCTCATCCCTGTATTCTCCCCATAAGCACGTGGATTGCTTCTCTTGCAATCCAAAGGAGGTACATTCTCCACCTAGGGGACCTTGACTCTCACCTTTAGGGATAGATTGCTGTCTGATCATTTGAGTTATTGGGGGTGAGGGGATTACACAGAACCCTTAACGTCTCCTTCCCTATCTCTCTTCTATCTTCTCTAATCTCCTCCAACCTTGAAATCTCACCCCCATCACGCTCCCTCCTTATTGTTCTTTATTTCCTCTACGTTTTGAAGTACACAACACAACTATTGAAGTAAGCTTCATACTGTTTGGTTATAACTGTAGTATAGTGACTGTCCAGTTGTTTATTCCTGGTAACTCACAAGAAGTCCCTTCTGATTCGTTTTTGGATTACTACTCGGGTATCTGAGTTCTCTTGTTCAGCTCCACTTCTGCCATTACTTGTGTATGGTCTCTATTCCTTTCTTTTCTTGTCTTCTTTTTCCTGGGTTTCGGGCAGTTGATACTTCTCCAGTTGATACTCTGGCTCTCACCCTTGACTCCTGATTCCTGGCTATTGGCTACATTTTACTTCCTGGATTTAGTATCTCAGCTCCTGATTTGGTCTCTTGCCACTGGGCCTGGTGGTCTCTGCTCCTATCACGATGCCAGGCAACTGTCTTGACCATTAGATAAGACTGCCCACTACCCAGTTGGTAACAGTGGTTTGTGTACTGCAATAGCTCAAATAATTTTGCTGGGAATAGGGGATGATCTGACATACCATTTTACTAGGTTTGTCCCAGTATGGATAGAAAGATAGAGGGTCCCTGCTGTTTTTAGTGAAATCAAGGATTTTAATTTGGTTTCCCTGTAACCCAAAGACATTTGGTCAACTGCCTGTCTCATTGCCAACATGCTCTGCTTTGTCCCCGATCAAGTCTGCATTTTCCCTCCTGTGATTCTATGCTGGCTGCTTCTCAGGTCTTTAATGGATACATTTCTACCAGATTTACTCTCTTTAGAGTCGGTGTCAGTGAGTTTCAACCTTTAGTAGCTAATCTTCTGTCTAATACATTTAATAAAGCCAAGATAGATTTGTATTCATATTGAAGCCTACTTCCTTGGAGGGCACTGGCTTTGTAGCCTAATATCTTATCATTTTATGAACACTTCCCCTAATGCCTGTATGGGTGAAGTTGAGTGCATGATTTGGTTTAAAGTATTCCTTTTGGATTAATCCTAATTGGGCATGTCTTATTTTTGTCATCACCGATGTATCAGGTGATTCCTCATCTAAGAAACCTTTTACAGAATAAAGTTATTGTCATAATAACTGTCTAGCCATATTCTGATAATAGCTGTAACTATGCTATCTTGTCAAGAAATGTCCTGCACCACTTGGCACAAAGAAGGTGCTGCCTGCCACTGGTGTGTGTGTGTGTGTGTCTGTGTGTGAATGTCTGGTTGTATGAGGGGAGAGGGGAGGTAAGTAGGGAGATGTTGCAGAATTGGTCACAAGGCATGGCTATATGTAATGAAGGCATTTCAGGGCTTTATTAAGACTAAATGAACCTCTTAGGCATATGATTAGTTTCCAAAACCTCAAGTGGTGCATTATACATGACACTTTAGTAATTAATATGAAAAGAGCAACATAGAACATAGAAGCAATTTTCCATTTTCAGCTCATAATCCCTTAACTGTTTGGGGCAACTATACATGCAGCTCAACTTTTAAATGCACATAGGCAGACATTTGAAAAATATGTGTTGGAGGTTTTTTGGTTAATATTTTCAACCTGCTGTCATGGAACAGCAATCTCAATACAATTTTCCTTCATTTTGTCACTACACTTCAGAGTTTGTTACTGTGAAAAGGATGATGCATAACATTATTACCTTAATCAACACATCTCATCAGTAGTTGTGCTGTTTTTCCAGTATGAATATACAAACACTGAATAGATAAAACACTTTGAGATAGATAAAGGATGCTAGAGTCTCTCATTACATAAACTGTTAAAATGTAGTCTCTACTGTGCTTGCTAGGGATCTGATCATTAAGGGTGCGAGTCTGTCACAGAGGTCAAGAAAGTCATGGCTTCTGCAGCTGGCGGGTGTGACTGACCCCAGGGCTACTGGCGCAGCTAGGGTGGCCCCAGGACCAGCCACATCGGCCCATCCACAAAGCGGAGATCCCGGGCCATCCCCTTCCCCCGAATGGGGACCACTTGCCCCCGCTCCCAGCACTGGCAGGTGCCCCAGAGGCCCCCCTCAGAGCACCAATGGGCGCCCCAGAGCCCCCCCTCCTGAGCAGTAGCTGCTCCCCCAGAGTCCCCCAGAATACCCAAGATTTAGTCAGGAGCATATAGTACAAGTCATGGGCCGTGAATTTTTATTTTTTGCCTGTGACCTGTCCCTGAATTTTAGTAAGGTTACACATGACTAAATCTTGCCTTACTGATCATACATGATGTTCAGCATACTTCTCATTGTAATCAGTGGGAGTTAAGAGTGTATAACATGTTGCAGGATTTGGCTTTAAAAATATTTTAAAATAAAACGTGTAGACATCTGGATCATTAAAGTATTCTGTGGGAAAACAATCTCTTCCTGACCTACTCAATCATCTTTCATTATTTTTTAAAAAAACCAGGGATGATTACTATTTAATGACAGCCATATATATAGTAGACCTGAAGTTAATCACTGAATGTAAAAAGAAGCCATTTACCTCCATCTTTAGTAAAGTCTAATATTTGTACCCAACATTTTAGAATGTCCGATTCCATTCATATCTTCTTGGTGACCTCAAGTTTTTATGGCAGTTCTTTAGAAATGCTTTAAAGTGACGGGGCTTGATTTTGCTCTATGAGGAAATGCCTACAAAGAGACACTCAGGAAAGTTAAGCTGAATTAAGTGTAGATGTGAATTTAGAGTGCATTAACCCCCTGTATGGATGCTCTCATTCAGAAGTAAAGTGGTTTTAGTTCCTACAGGGTATTAAGGTAAAGGAAACTAAGGCACTTTGCTTCTGAATGAGAGCATGCACGCTTGGGTTTACAGTGCTGTTAACTAATCCACTTTAAATTCACGTCTTCAGTTAATTTGTCTTAACTTTCCTAAGTGTTCCTTTGTAGACATGCCCTTGCACATTGTTTTTGTGACTGACTTTATTGATTTTATTAAAGAAACAGTGAAAAATAAAAAAAGTAAATGACTTGCAGGTTGAATATGTTTTCAAATACTGCACACTTCATGGAATCTCCAGTAGAAATATGCAAATGAGGCAATTTTACACCTGTCAAGGCTGCAAGACCGGACAATGCTATGTAGACACAACATATTAGGGAGGGAGTGTAATAGTAATAAAATAAGAGAATTATATGCATGAATAGGTAAGGAGAAGATGGGGGCAGTGAAGAGGAGTTAGGTGGAATGGAGATCTGGCATTGTTTGAACCTTCTCACTATTTTTTATCCAAAGGTATCTAAAATGTCTTTGTATTCAAACAGTTGCTCTCTATGGCAATAAATTGTTCTTTCTTTGGCTTTAATGCAGATGGGTCTGAATTCCACTGCTGTGTTCTGGGCATAAGTCTACTCTCCATATTTGTAAAATCATGCTGTGACAGGGTCCCCAGGGTGCAACGTGGACTGTGGGACTGCTGAGCCCTCTAAAACCCACCAACCTGGGCTGTCTATCACACTGTGATGCTGATGTCAAACTACAAACCTGACAGGCACTGCACTTACACAGACATCCTCAGGCAGGGCCACAGTGAACTGTTTTACATGAAAGATCTTCCAGCCACTCACGAACCATCAATAGAGACTCCAGCCAATTCCCTCCAGCTCCCCAGCCTTGCACCACCAGAACTTTGCCAACTTGCACTGGTCAGAAGCCTGGCCAGTGTAAACTCACTAGTAGTGGATATGTAATTGCTCTTGTCATCCTGAGCTGAAATTTTGCGAATACTTCAACCAAAACACAGTTTTAAGTAAAATATAAAACAGATGTATTAACTACTGAAAGATTGATTTTAAGTGATTATACATGGTAGACATAAAGGTAAGAGATAGCTACCTTAAGAAAATGAAAAATAAACATGCACTCTAAAACCTAAAATTGTAGTCTAAGTAAGAGTTGAATCAAACAATGTCTCATCCTGACAGATGGTACAGCAGGGTAAGTTCCTTAATGTATCGACTGGGCTCCCTTTCTAACCTGGGACCACTCATTCCCAGTTCAAAGTCTTTGTCTTCTAGAGAGATCATTTTTCCAAGTGTTGAGATGTGTGGGAGAGAGGCTAAGTGATGATGTCACTTCCCCTCTTTTATATTTTCTTCCAGCTTGCTGTGACATAGGTACCTGGCAGTTCCCGTTGGTCAAGCAGTCTCCATTCCATAAGTGCTCTCTCTGAGAAGTCTCTGGGATGGCCATTGAGAGAGTGGATTCCCTTTAATGGGCCATCAGCACATATCTGGCTGGTCTTTTGTTGAATTGAAAGGTTGGCTATGGGAGTCTCCCAACCTCACAACATTCTTCAGTAATGTATAGCAATGCTTCGTAACTTCACATATAATGATGGCACTATACAATTCAATAGGATATTAATGTTCAACAGATCAAGACTTTTAAAATACGTCCTCACAAAGTATACTTTGTACAAAACTTATCATAATATCACCATGGTGAATATGGGGATTCCAGGTTGGTACTCTGAGGTACAGAGTGTCACACGTGGACTTCGTGATCATTGCAGCTCTAAAGAACCAAAGTCTTTGTGGTAGAGTTAACCCCATTTTACCAGGTAAATATCCTGTGATAGAACTTTCATCTGTGGTTTGACAGCTAAAGCTGAGCTTCATTTTAACTCTGGTGTTCACCTCTTTCCACAGCTGGCTGGCTATTGGACAGTCCCATGCAGGTTCCTTTTCCTTTTTTTGTTGTATTACGCATAGTCTGAGAGTCACAGAAGCATTTTTAACATTAAATTATACACACTGCCACTAGGGTTCTTTTCTTTTTGTGACACATCCTCTCTCCAAACTAGGTTCCCAGTAGTTCTGTGGCCTCTGGCAGTCTTAGGGCATCTGGATTAATTGATACATTAGCAAGTGTCTAAGGGCACGTCTACACTTGACGTTTAAAGCAGAAAAAATCCTTTTTTTGCACAAAAACCATGGGAGTGTCTACACTTGCCAATGACTTTTTGCAGTGAAACTCAGAAGTTTCACCGCAAAAGGAAAACCACCTCCACGAGAGGTGTACGGCTCTTACCGGTGATGCTTTTGCGGTGATGTGCAAGTGAAGACGCGTTTCTCCTGTTTACGTAGCTTTTAGCCTCCAGAGGATACCCCATCGTGCCTGGGTGACCAATCTAGCCAGCATCTCTTCTGCTCTATTGCCAGGTAAACAGACATTCACTCCTCCCCCTGTAAAGCCCCAAATGCTCACTTATCTGACCAGGTGACAATGGCTGCTCCACAGAGCAAACGATCCCCTGCTTGGAGCAATGCTGAGCTACTGGAGCTTATCAGTGTTTGGAGAGAGGAGGCTGTGCAGGGACCCAGGATGCCCCATGATCACTCCTCCCACCCCCTCTAAGACCAGTCATCAAATTGGAGAGAGTTGCACTGTGGGATAGCTGCCCTAAAGTGCTGCTCTCGTCAGTGACGGAAGTGCTGCTAATATAAACACTCTCTGACGCCTGAGGAATTATGTGAGTACACAAACCAGTGTTTTACTTTCACTGGTGCAATTTACAGCGCAAAAACTCTGCAAGTGTAGACATACTCCTAGTTGTAAGTACTGCCACTCTACTGAGGATGGCAGGTCATAATGATGCTTTAGTAGTATTAGAAAAGAAACAAAGCCATCATCACTGACTAATTGGGAAACGTGTATGATGCCCCTGCTCAGGCAGTTCTTCCAAATCATGAGTTTGTTCCCAATTTGCAAGTCTGGGTTGCCCCGTATAGGTGCTTTTGCAAGCTGGCAAGGATTAAATTGCTGCATCTCTGCTTGGATAGCCCAAATCCTTTGCGCAGCCACAGTATGCAGCTTACTTTTTCTTAGTTGGACAAAAAGAGGAGCCAAGGAACCCATGAGGGCAGAATAGGTTGGGGGAAATTGGATGCATTAAAACATGTTCAGTTGCCACCCACATGATTATAATAGTGTTAGCATGCTGGAACCAATCTGACATCTGAGACATCATAAAAGCATACGAGTGATTTTGTTGGCCTCTGAGCCTAACCCTCTTCCCCTTTGCTTCTGGGAGTTGGAGTTTTGTTAAACGATAGTTGTGAACATTGACCAGCTTCCCACAGGAAGGCTCTGATAATGCTATTAAATTTTCTTAATTAAGACAAAGGAATATATGTGGATAGGCCACTTAGAGTATAGAGGGGCCTAAGCAGAATATTTATTTTTATTGTATTAACACTTTCCCATAGGCTCAGGAAGAGAGGATGCCACCTATTTGTGTCACTAACTGTTTGAGAGAGTACAGGATCTAAATTTATTATCACCAGTTTATTAATATTTCTTGGAACTTTTATAGGTAAGTTCATAATTGCATCAGTTTGCCTATGGAAATTCACCTGGAAGACTTTCAATAGTTCTGATTTCCCCCCCCCCCCCATTTATTTTATAATCAGATATTGATAGAAGTTTTTGAATTAGTGATAAGAGGGCTGGAATTGTGATTTCTGACTTGGATACATACAAAAGGGTATAGTTGCATATAACATCAATTTATTTACCATGGAACCATGTTGGAAGAGTCTATATGTAGGGCTGGCTCCAGGCACCAGCGAAGGAAGCAGGTGCTTGGGGTGGCCAATGGAAAGGGGCAGCACATCCAGGTCTTCGGCGGCAATTCGGCGGTGGGTCCGTCAGTCCGTCTTGGAGGGAAGGACCCATTGCCGAATTGCTGCCGAAGAATGAAGCGGCGCTGAAGAACTGCCACCGATCACGGCTTTATCTCCCCCCCACCCCACCCCGCTTCGCTGCTTGGGGCAGCAAAGAAGCTGGAGCCAGCCCTGCCTATATGGCTATTGCCAGGGTTCAAGAGCCAAATCAAACAGTAATGGTAACAGAGGACACCCTTTCCTGTAGAGGCTGAAGGTAGCCGAAGTTACATTGTTGGTTATGTTGTGGGAGGTGAGGTGAGATCAGAACAGTTGGATCCAGGAACTAAACACAACTCCAAATCCAATTTTTTGTAGGGTATAAAACATAGCTGCAGCCCACTTTATCAAAATACTTTCCTGTATTTAAGACTAAAATGGCATATGGTTTGGGGTCGTCATATTTCATTGCTATACTATCAATAACTTGTCAAAGATTAACAACCATGGCAGCCTCTGACAAACCTGAGTTGATTTGGATGTATGATAGAGCCCAAAACCTTTTCCAGTCTCATTGCCAGGACTCTTGGCAATATGTTGACATCACTATTAATAAGTGAAATCGACCTATAATTGGAATATAGTGGCATCTCTTCCTTGTTTAGGAATATTATGGCTTTTCTCATCATAGGCAGAAGGGTACCCTCTCTAAGTGATTGATTAAATTAAATTAAATAAATTTCAAGCATCTTGTCAGACAGAAGTTCAAGGAAGTATCTATGGAATTTAACTGAGAAGCCATCTGGCCCAGGGGCTTTCCCTACTTTCATATTCTTAATCACTCAATTAACTCATCCTATGTTTGAGGGGTTACAGAGGTGTCAAGGTTTCTACATTAATATTGCATTAATATTTTGAAAAATTGATCCAAAGCTCTTGTGGAAGGTTTGTGTCTAATTTGTGCAGATCTTTATAGAAAATAAAGAACTCTTTATTAATACCTTTGTGATAAATATAATTTACCATGTTTGTGATGCCTGGTTGTGATTCTACATGCAGAGGCTTTCTCTCATGTGGTATGCTAGCAGCTTTCCTGCTTTTTCATCTGATACCCAGATATCCTGCCTGAGCTGAAATAGGGTGAATTCAGTGTGTGCCAAGTATAGCTTGTTGAATTTATATCTACAATTGATCAGGGATCATAACCTATCTGGAGATGGGACTGTGGCATAAGAAAAATCAAGCTCATTTACCTTTTTTTCTCAAGGGGCCTCATATTTTCTCCATCTTCTTTTCTCTAGGCAGATGCAAAACTAGTAATTCTACCTCTCAATAGACCGTGAGCATCTCCCACAATAGCCTGCTAGAAGCTGTTGAAGGTTCATTTATTTCCAGGAACAGGCCAATTTCTTTTTCAATAAGAACTTTGAAATGAGGCTCTAATAAAAGTGAAGAAATAAATATGCATCTAAATGGCCATTTTTTATCTGGTTCTTTTGATATGTGAAGAGTTTTATAGGGGCATACTCAGAGACAGCAACTGGTAAGAATCAATTACAGAATTAACCAACATCCGACGAAGTGGGTATTAACCCACGAAAGCTCATGCTCCAATACGTCTGTTAATCTATAAAGTGGCACAGGATTCTGCTGCTTTTACAGAATTAACCAAGTCCCTGGAGATCAAAGGCAATCTGTATGGGAATAGGACTCAAGTACTGGGGAAAAGCATGAATAGTTCCTACTCATTTGGATGAGCTGTCAGATATCACATAGTCCTAGGACTTTAATGTGCAATTCCAGGCCATTCTATTTTTGGTTAGTTTATGACCCTTATAACAAAAGGATTGACCCCTTAATTAAAATCCCCAGAAATCATAATAGGGGGCGTGGGGTTCTCCATATAATTTAGTAAATAATATATGAATGTTTTTAGAATCAACTAGCATACAGCAATGATTATTTCAGATTCATTTACCATGACTTTATGGATTAAAAATCTGTCCCCCGATCATCTGAAGTTGACTTTGACATTGTTACTGCTAACACTTTATGGAAGAGTATGGCTGCTCCTCTGTACTTGGATGAGAAGCAGCAAGACACTGCTTCTTCTACCCAATCACATTCTAATTTAGCAGCCTCATCTGCTGTGAAGTGTATCTCCTGCAAAAAGCGCTACGTCTACCTTTGCTTTCTGTAATAACTAGTACACTTTTTTCTTTTAACACTCCCTACAGAGAAGAGGGGAGGGAGGAGGAAGGAATCTGTGGCTAAAACGCTGCAGATGATTGTTCCACAATTTTTGGATTGTCTTGCCAGATGATTGCCACTTGCCAACCTCCAGGGAATAGTGTAGGTGCAGGAGAATTGAGCTGATACATCAACGTTTGCAGCTGCCTTCAGGAGCTTGATACAGATCATATTCATGTAGGTTGTAATTTTCTTGAGTACTAGTGTTCTAGAGAGAGGTGAAAGGGGGTGCGGAAGAGTGAGTGTAATAAGGCTATATAGGTGAGAGCTCTGGATAGGGGGAAGGAAGATCCCAAAAAGACAGGTTAAAGTAAAAACATCAGGACACATAACATATACATAACAACATGACCTATTGCCAAACATGGCTGGGCTCTCTTTGGTGTGTAGTGTTTTCTCAGTCTCTCCTGAGTGGTAACTCCACTTAAAAAGTAAATCATAATGAAAAAGCAGCAACTGGTTTAATTTAGTTTACAGTATTACATGTTCGACAATCATCAGTTCTAGAGAGTGCGGGTCAGAGACACACACCATCAAGGCCAGGAGCTTCATCAATACCCACTATTTAAAAACAGGCATCCTATATTTCCCAGACAGCAAAGAAATAGCACATTGTAAGGACATAGAAAGGGAGCATAGAGTCCACAAATGTGATATTTCTTCACCTGGAATGTCAAGTATATGCTCGTGTGTTATCCCCTAATTGTAATCTTTTCAGTTTGCCAAACCAAACATGAAAGAACTGGTAGTGCAGCTTGGAGCACTGTGAAAGATGATGTATGTTGTGGGGATTATTTTCCCAGGGCCACGTGCTCCCCTTCTTTTGTTTTACAACCAAACATTCCATTTCTATTCCCCATATTAAATGAATATGTAACTGACAGGAGAAATTCAGCTACTTCACAAATTGTAATTTTATGCACCAAATAGCACAACTCCCAGTCCAGTTCAGCCAGTGATTCTTCCATACAATTTTCATACTCCATGTCCATGGACTCAGGGTCTGAGCTTATAGAAAATGTTAGTTTGGGGAAAGGGATTGAAGAAGTTGACAGGAGGCTTAGTGGGAGAGGGAATGAAATGAGGAGAAAATATTGGGGAAATAGAAGATGGAATAAGAGGAGCCGAGGAGGTATGACGGGAGAGTAAGGTAGGGGAGGTGGAGAAAGGAATAAGCAGTGGAATAGAGAGGAAGTAGGAGCTGATAGGGATGGCAGAAATCACTAGTCCATGTAGCTCAGCAACTGCTGTTCTCTTCTGCTCTGTTAGCCCATGCGGGTCACAGTTCCATTGCTTGGCTCCTGTGCATCTTTCCATGACAACATACCAGGAGAAAAGCTGCTTCTCATCCTTGCAGCACATCAAATGTCATGTCACCAGGGTTTGAGGACCCACCAATAGCTAGATGAGGTCACACAGCAAGGTCTCTCACTGAGACCAATTTTAAAAGATGGAATTAGAGCTCTCAGGTTCCTACAGAGCAACAGGCAGCTGAACTGCTGCTGTGATCTCTTCTGTGCTGAGCTAACACACAAATCTTGTATAATCACAAACAAATATTTCATATTGATCTGTCCAGTTAGGGATGATGTCAAATGTTTCATTGACTCCTCAACACAAATACAGGCACAAAAGCACTAAATATTGTTAATACGCAATTTAAATAAATCTTTTTCCCAGTCAGTTCTCTCCGATGAGATCAATTTAGGATGAGGTGTTCCCTTTAACAACCTTTCTTGAGTACTTCACTTTTAGTCATTTGATGAGATGTGATATCTATGTCCCCAAAGTTAATAAAGTAAACGCTTGGTGCGGAAGACAGAGCCCAAATAAGTTAGTTAGTCCCAGTCACTGGATAAGTTTGGACATGTAAGTAGGGCAGACATACCGATTGGGAAGTAAACTTGGCATAAACTAGAACAGATGCTTAATTCATTGCAGGCTATTTAAAAATATTTCTGCTTCTGATTGCTTTTGGAACAGACACACTTCATCACCCAACCTTGATGTAGAACTGTGCTGGAAACTTCTTTAAAATATTGGAGCCCTAACTGCTTGGCAAGTTCCCTTGCTCTGCTAAAGGCTGATCTCTATTCAACCACATCTTTTGCTAAATCTTGAGAAATCATTATTGTATTTTGTGACATCCCCCAAAACAGTTCTGTGTCTTCATGAGCTAGCTGCATTATTTTTCCTTTTAAAGTAAATCTGAGATTTGACAATCAGTTCATGAGGCTTTGGCTTGTCAGGTCACCTTAGGAGCCCAGGACCTATGTGTGTTTCTAAATCATATTTAAAATCATACAGCAGACTGAGCACTTCTGTAAGAAGCCAGGGAACAAATTCTAGTGGTTTGCCTTTCTCTGCTGCTTCCGGTATTCCTGTAATTCTCAAATTATTGCAGTGAGCCCTTTCTTCAAAGTCTGCCTCTTTAGATTTAGGAGATGGTAAGTCTGTTAGGCTTCCCTTCACCTGGGTACAGAGTCCTTGTATCTGATCTTTCACAGAGGATATTCTCATGTCTGCTTCATTTACCTGTCCTGTCAGAGTTTGTAAAGAGGAGTTAATCAAGGTAACAGTCAATTGTATTGTGGCCGTTGTGGCCTTGATATCTAATGCACCTGCAGCAACTTTCTCCAGCAGAGCCACCACACACACCATGCTTGCATCAGCCATCTGGTTCAGGGTCCGAAGGGGATGGTCTCTGTTTTCTTTGTATTTAAGCTACTTGCAGAGCCCACCACAGTCAATTATTTGTCTCCTGACATTCCAGAGTTTTCGAGGTACCTGTTCCTTCACTGGGGGGAGGAGTCAGTCAAGGGCCCTGGTTATTGGATGGAAATGGATATTAGCTGGATCCTCTGGAGGTCAAGGGATGTGCTCCTCCAAGTTGCGCAGCACCTCTTGGAGTCCAAAAATCCACATTTATAAATCAGCATTAGAGTCAGTAGAATCACACAAGTGTAAAATGGATGCAAGATCTAAATTGGGGTGATATTATTTGGCTAAGTAATTGCTTTTGCAGCTGAAGCAGTGGGTTAGTAGTGGCCAAAACAGTAGACATCTGAAAAAATGAATCGTAAACTCAACATATGATTACACATTCCTCTGAAGTAACAATACAGGTGGCTTTAGTAAAGAGAGGACTTTTTAGACACTAACTATGTTCAACCATTGATACCTGGATAGAAACACATGATCTATATGCAGGGGATAAGAGTGGTAGGTTGTCCTATAGGGAAGGAGGGCATGATGATCAGTTGAAAATCAGTCCTGCTTTAATAAATGAAAGAGAAATTCTAATAGTCACCAAACAAGGCATAGTTTCCAAGGTTTTCTTTTTCACACACTTTTTAACCTCTGTGTTAATGACATTTTGAAAGAATTCCCCTGGAAGTAGAGCAAATAATTGATTGGTTTTCAGTTTGCTGGCCAAACCACAATACCCAAAGGAAAAAATAAATCTGCTTCTTTCAAACTTAGTGATTTTTCCCCTCTACATTTTTCTTGCTGAAAAAAAATTCATTTATGTTGAACAAAACAAGATGAGTCAATTTGAACTGACATTTTCTAAATGAACTGGAAACAAACCATTTTTACTTTTTCAAACTTTTCTTCCTCATTTTTTATTTTTCTGAAACTATTTGCAAATTAAGGTGGGATTCAACTAATAGTTTTAGTTGCTCTGAAATGGAATTTGTTGAATAGTTTACTATTTGCTAAAATCTTCTGCCCAGCTCTCCATGGAATTTTTGAGGCTTGCAGACCTTGCTGGAAATTTTCAATCTCTATCAGAACATAAGAGTGGTGATACTAGGTCAGATCAAAGCCCAGTATCCTGTCTTCCGACACTGGCTAATGCCAGGTGCCCCAGAGGGAAGGAACAGAACAGGTAATAATCGGGTAATCCATTCCTTGTCGCCCATTCCCAGCTTCTGGCAAACAGAGGCTAAGGACACCATCCCTGCCGTTGTGGCTAATAGCCATTGATGGACCTATCCTCCATGAATTTATCTAGTTCTTTTTTCAACCCTAAATCCATTATGTACAGTGGAAGAAATTGTAATCTCTGTAACTTCAGCATTGCACTGTTTGTCGAGATAGAAGACAAAGTTTCTAACATCCATGAAATCTGCTTTTTAACAAACTTAAGGAAAGTCTCGAACTAAAAAGTTTTTTGTTATAAGTTTTTAAAATTTGTATTTTGGTTCAAAGCCATTAGGTATTTACACCAACTGTAGCTCTGTCTTTGGAACGCCCCGCCTCCAGCACCATCTGTGGTCTAAAGATTTCATTTCCCACTGCTCTACCCATCATTTCCCTTTCTAATGTAGGTCACAGACACACTACAGACTAGACTGCAAACTGTCAAATTAATAGGGCTGAGAACCTGACCTTCTCCCCTTACAAGTGTCTCTCTAAACCCAAAGGCACATTTTAGTTTCAACATCAGAGTCAAGGACAACATTTTTTCCTCATCTACCATACCTTTCATTTTGTACAGACTGTCACTGTACTTCAGCACTGGGTTCTGGATTGATATTCAATTGATATTCAATCCAGGATTGATTTGTTGAAAATACAGGAACATAATCTGTTATTGGATATTTGTTTCTTAATATAACAGTTCCCGTCCACTGGATTTTCAGAAGAAGGTGGAACTAGTGTTAGTATAGTTCAGATTGCTAAACATTTGTTCTAATTTGTATGTCTTTTTCATGTTTTTTTAAAGGTAATTTACAGCTTAAGAGTCAGAAATATCTTAAACCAAAGTGGGAACAAAAAAAGGACAAGTTCTATTCCTGCAATCAAAGTTTGACCTAGAAAGTAAAGTGCAAGCTGTACAGCATATATTTGTGAATTGAATCGAATTAACTATTTCCTTCTTTTCTAGCTTTCTCTTTTTCTTTTTACTTTCATGTTTTTAATTCTTGCATTTGTACCATTCTTTCTGTTTCAAGAGAAAGGGTTTGTTTACACTGCACATGCCTTTTGGTGGTGTTTAGAATACATACACAACACACCTCTCAAGCACAAGTATATTTAGCAATTTCGATGGTGAGGCACTGGTTAGGTTAGTAGACACTCATTAATTCACGGGTGTGTACCCTAAAGGGTTCTCTGTACAGCCAAGCAGTTTCTTCCCGTCTACACTGTGATTTTTAGCAATATAATGTCCTCCTGCCTCTCTCTGCTGGAGTCTTTCCCTACTACAGGTGGGGAAAGGCTCCAGTAGTACCCTGAAGTGGGGAAAGACTCCAGCAGTGGGGAGCAGCCAGAGCTTTCTCCCCTGTAGCGAAAGACTCTGGCAGCAGGAAAAGTTCTGCAGGGGAAGGCAGCAAGGAAAGGCTCTGGTATCTTCTTCCCTTTCTCACTCTCTCCCCCCAACCAGAGTCTTCCACTGACATATGTAGCTGTATAAGGTAGTGTAGATGCAGCCTGTTTTTCACTGCAGTGTAGTAACAAACACATGTCCAACCTGCCACCACCAGTAGTGTGCAGTGTAGAAATAGCCAAAGAGTAAGATAAAGTTGTTTCATTCTTGGAGGGAAGGGGGGGAATGCAGAACTCAGCTTCTGCTTCCCTTTGCTGCTGGTAGTTTTGAGCTTTGGAAGTAAGTGTTGGAGAAAAGAGGGATTAATTGCAGGAACAGTCATCCTAAAAGTAAGAGGGTATTGCTGCCTATCAGAAGGCAGAGGAGAATTATACTTATTCTCATGCGCTGAGATGCAAAACTTAATTAATAGAATATTCTGTTTCTGCACTGTCTGTTTCTGGCCGTGATTAAAAGTCTGGTATGTTTAGGACACTCAAGATTCATGCCTGACGGATCAAAAGTCCAACTGTTTAGAAAGGGTTTTTAATGTTCTATGCTCTAAGAGCAAATATGTAAATAGTGAAATGATCGTGTCTCTTGGTGCTGGAGTGGTTTCTAAGTCAGTGGAATGGGAATTTGTTTTTGTATTATAGTTAATATTTGTGTATTAATGAAATAATTTCAATGCAATACTTTGCACAAAAAATTCAGATGCAGATCTTCAAAGTACAGTTCAAACAATTAATTCCTAGATTCTAGCATGGTAATATTATTTAAAAGATTCAAGACAATATTTCTAAATCTTTCATGGACAATTATTTTCTTCTTCTACATTTCAAGTACAAATATAAATAAATGTTTTGCAAGATATTCTGCAATGTTGTGCAACTAAAAACCTACAATATCCTTAGTCCCTTGGAGTTTTGTGTCCCTTGTTACCCTGTGAGTTATTGTAAAGTTATTTGGTTCTTTCTTCTGTTTGTAAAACATGAAACACAAAAGGAAAACTGAACACAGTTTGAGAATTCTATACAGCTTTTCTTTACTAAGTCTTCATAATGTGTTGCAGCATATATGGTGGTTGGAGTAGAGGGCTGGGAGCCAGAAACCTTGGATTCTATTCCCATCTTTCCTACTGTCTTTATTATGTGGCTGTGAATACATCATCCACTGTAATTCAGTGTCTCAGTTTCCCGATCTGTAAAAATGCCATAATATCCACTTCATAGAGTTTTTTGAGTCTTTACAAGTATAAAGTGCTTTGAGATCCCAAACTAAAGATGCTACATAAATGCTAAGTAGTAGTAGCAGTGCTACTGTATTACCAATTATTCATACATTTATAGTATTAGTGACTTAGAGGGAGCTTAACACTGTGGCACTTATGCTTTACAAAATACTTTAAAATCAAGTGAGAATGCCATGAGCATACGACAGAAGAGCATACACTATACTCTAATTTAATTAGTGATAAAAATTGCAGGAAATATATTTAACACAATTCACTAATAGCTAATGGCCACTGCCATGTAGTCCTTACAAGTTAGATCAGGAGGGATATGGCCTTTCCTTTCATTTGTATATCACCCATTGTCAAGAAACCATAAGCCTCCACTGTAGCTCAGCTGAACTAGGCTCTAATGAAGCCAACAGATCCACCACTGATGTCTGAGCAATTCAAATCTTGTATATTATTGGGTTCTCCCATGCCTCAAACAGTCCATAATGGTTGGCTTATTTGTAAACGAGGACATCCTTAGCAAATATGATGGTGTGGTATGGCTTTCGAGTGAGAGTTACAGATGAGATTTGCATCCGCTCCTGGTGAGTGGCAGCTGAAACATTGGCACCCTGATATACCTAAGGTAAAAGGAATGCTGACCAGATCATGCTCACTTTCCAGAAAAATCCACCTCAGTTTGACCCAGTTCTATATGTTGTTAGACCAAACATTTCACACTTGTTTCCTTTGTGGTCTTTGCTCCCATGGTGACTAATAGTTACTTCTGGCCAGTTGTGCTTGTACTACATATTATAGATAAGAGTCACTAGTTGGTCCAAGGACGTGCCTCTGATACCTTCTTGTGTAATTTGGTTGAGATCCTGTTAAATCCCAGTTGTGAGCCTCACTTTTTACCATTGACATAGTTTTGAAATAAAAGGGAATTCTGTGAGTGTTTGATAGCAACCAACTCCAGAACACACTAGGAAGAAGGATAGATATACACTTTCTGACTATCCTAGGAAATTTTGCTACACCATCAGATGCACCCATAAAAAGCTCTCCAACTGCCATTTATCAATGGTCTAGGGATAATTTATAGCAGCTGAGGTGGGGTCCCTGATGTCAGAGGTCCAAGTTACATATCCTGTTGAAGGAGAACCCATGAGAGAAGGTCTTGCAGTGGGTCAGAAATTGGTACTGGATAAGAAAGAGCTCTGTTCTCAGAACAGAAAGCTCTTTCCGTGGGGGTGGAGTGATACACCTTGACTGTTGTGAGCTGTCTTGTTAATGAATCATTACAAGATGATGATCTAGGGTAAAATTTTCCAAAGTGTGTAAGTCATCTAGAAACCTAAATCCCATTTTCAAAGCGGTTTAGGAATTTAGGCACTTAAGTCTCATTGAAAGTCATTGAGACTTAGGCTTCTAAGTTATTTAGATGTGTTTTAAATATTTTACCCCTGGCTCATATTCCTTCTGGTCTGTCTGTGAGAACTGGTAGTGAGGCTCAAGGCAATCCTAAAATATATACACGTTCCCTAATGATAGAGTGTTTGATGTGTCCCATCTTCTGGTCCTTACAGACTGTTCACTCACCTGAAGTGCCCCAAAGATAGTAATGGTGAAGTAGCTTGGAATAAATGATGCTTGAAGAGCCTGAAACTAGCTACTCGTACTAGCTAAATGGATCTGTTAAGATCTGTGAGGAAGTGTACATAGTATATTTATAGTAATAACAATGATAAATATAAGTCTAAGCTTCTCCACTGGTCAGGGAACCAAGTAGGCTACTTGTGAACAAGAGGATATGACAATTAATAGGAAATGATGACAGAATTGTTGAATAGGATGGTGGAGTGATGGTAATCTCTAAGGATATGTCTACACAACGAAGGAAAACCAGCAGCTAGCCCATGCCAGCCACCTGCGGGATGGGTCCCAGACCTCAGGCTCCAATCCAAGCCTGGAAGTCCACACAGCAAAGAAACAGGCCCATAGCCCAAGCCCCAGGAGCCCGAGTCAGCTAGCATGGGCTAGCCACGGGTATCTAGTTGCTGTGTAGACATACTATAAATGTGAAGTGGCCATGGACTGACTGTGCAAACAAGGGATGACATCATGGCTTCATTGAACTAAATGGCAATTTTGTTAATGACTTCACTGGGGCTAGAATTTAATCTCAATTTTTGAGGAATCTCTCCGTCCAGAGCAGTGGTTCTCAAACTTTTGTAATGGTGACCCCTTTTACATAGCAAGCCTCTGAGTGCGACCCCCCCCTTTATTAATTAGAAACATGTTTTTATATATTTAACACTATTATAAATGCTGGAGGCAAAGCGGGGTTTGGGGTCGAGGCTGACCCCTTGCAACATCCTATTTAATAACCTTGTGCCCCCCTGAGAAGTCCCAACCCTCAGTTTGAGAACCCCTGGTCCAGAGCAAAAAGACTTTACTGAGAAATTGTGTATTCTGACTTATGACACCCACTGTCCTTCCTTCCCTGAGTTGACCCTGTCCTCTTGGTGCCCCACTTGTAAGCCACTTGAAGTAGGCATCATAGGCCTCATTTTTCAGAAGTGTTGATCACCCAAATCTCCAGTTTAAGTCTGTGGAAGCTGTAACATTGGGAGCAGTTGAAGTTTTCAGCACCTCTGAAAATCGGACATTGTGTCTTTTTATCTTTTTTAAGTGGTGCCCTTTCTTGGACACTGTAAAACAATAAATAATAAAACTCATGAAGAAGAAAAGAGCCAGCAACATTGCT
Organism: Chelonoidis abingdonii; assembly: GCF_003597395.2. NCBI lineage: Eukaryota > Metazoa > Chordata > Testudines > Testudinidae > Chelonoidis > Chelonoidis abingdonii. The sequence goes on along the minus strand of NC_133774.1, from coordinate 69,901,358 downwards.
ATCTGTGAGTAAACATAATGGGGCTTGAAAAAAAGAGTGCTTTTGGCTGGCTTTCACGTCTTGTAATGTGTAATCCCTTATTATCTCCAGGAGTGAATATTTGGTTATTGTGGTATGGTGCACATGTCCTGCTGTGTTGCCCAACAGAGTTATTTCCTGCCCTTTAAAACACTCAGCCTTCATGGGATGGTCTTGTAACTAAGGCAATGGACTGGGATTCTGAAGATCTGGCTTTAATTCTCTACCACATACTCCATGTGTTAACTTGGGCAATCTTTGTGTCTCAGTTCCTCATCTGTAAAGTGGGGATAAGAGAATAGTTGTCTACCTCGCAGAGCTGTTGTGAGGTACCCAGATACAGTGATGATGAGCATCATATGAAAACCTCAATAAATTAAAAATTGAGGGATGCTGGTACATCGGTGATTAGCAGCCCTCCTACAGTGAAGAGCTAGGGCAAGTATGTATGTTTGATCATTCTTTAGACCTTGTGTCTTTCTGGGCTTTGGAGTGATTCCATGCAAAAACATTTATTCAGAAAACAGCAGCGAACTATTACCAGGCAACAGTCTGTCATAATATATAGATCCATTCTTCAGTTATAAGTGGATGAGAACGTTTTTTCTAATATTGCTGCAGGATGTACATTTATTTGGACTGAAATATAAACATTATTGTAATGATTTGTTTGTGCATGCCGTTGATTGACTAAATGGAGGCATTGAGTTTTCCAGTTGCACTGCTTGCAGAAAATTTTTGAAGGAAACCATTCATTAGGATTATCATCCAAATTCATGATTAGTGTAAGTAAAATTTCAGTGGACTGTCACAAGTCCTGTTATTCCAAAATTATTACTAAGGTCAATAATGTGTCAGATTATCTAATCGAACCATTGAGTTGAGGTGAATCCATGTCCCAGTAGCAGCAGAGTCATTGCAGTTTTACTGCACAAATATGAAGGGAATCGGGCCTCACACAGGTGGCAGGCAGGCTTGGGTGAGCAGCAATGCCAGCCCCAATCTTTGGGAAATATGGTCACCCTATCTAGTATGTGTGTTGCTGCTTGCCCAAGCACTGCCTGCCCCCCACGCGGGGAGAGAGACTCAGGCTAGTGGCTCAGGCCAGCCCTGTGCGGTGTCCCATTTTGCCTTTGGGAAATATGGTCACCTCTACAAAACAGCTCTGCAACCTGGCAGTAGCATTCTTTTTCCCACTCTCTGAGGAAATATCCTCCATCCAACCTATTGCTGGGGACTGGGTCCCTGAATTTAGCTCTTATTCAGCAGAGTTTTGTTGGCAATATATCTATTTAATTTCCTTTCAAACTTTAAATTGGAGAAAGTTAGACCTTGTAGAATAAAACATGGTTACACCAGTTCTAAAGATTACCTGCATTCTAAGTCCCTACTTTTTTTTAAAGATCTTGACTTAGTGTTTAATTACTGAAGTGAGCAATTTATATGATCTCAGTTGTGAGCCTTTACTTAATCAAATCCTTGGTGGTGACTTAAATCACTGAATAGGATTACTATTCTTCCATACAGAGAAAGTAAATTTAATTAAAATGTCAGTATTACCTAAATGCAATTATTTGTTCCCGAGTATGCCAGAGATTATTTGACAGCTTTTTTTTTAAACATTAGAAGTTACTATGACTAAGTGTATTTAGAAAGAAAAGGATTGAGAGTCATTGTCTGAGGAGTTTGTGGCAGCTTGAGTACATTAGCTCAAAATATGCTTCCTGCTATATCCATCCTTCACTTACATGCATACTGAGTTCATCCTTTTTTATTTTTACAGGGAAATGCTGAAAAAATATTAAAAAATGGGAATACATCAGGTTAATGTTAAAATTATCCAGACTATATTGTTTGTCATATTGTGCTACTCCCAGGAAGGCAGGATTGTGTTCTGTGTGCCTTTGAATTTTGTGTAGCCCTACTCTGGTGGACAGATATTTGTTTAAGTTCTCTAGATATAACAATTGTAAGATGTAGTATTTTAGATTGTTAGGTATAATAAGAGAGTACTCTTTATACAAGATCACTCTGTCCAGAATGAGCTGGAAGCTGCCTGCTCCTGGAGAGAGAGAGAGAGAGAACACAATAAACAGACAGCACAATTTTTTATGTAGGTCTGACTACTTTAATCAGGGTTCAGTTAACTACTATGGTAATAGTGACGGCTACTGTTTATAGGAAGATTGAGTGTTTTAGTGGTATCCTTCTATCCCAATGAATTTGAAAGAGGGCTCTGATTTAAAGGGAAGTTGTCAATATGAAAATCATATTTCCATATGAAAACTGTGACAGGTCAGAGAAATTAAGTTGATCAAAGTGAAGGTTATGTGGTCTTGATTGCTCTCTGTAAATCCCTACATAGAGAGAAGCTTTCAGATAGTAGAGGCCTCTTCAGCAGAAAACGGGCTTGTCCACATGGTGGGATAGGGGATGCGTGGTAGGGGGATGTTGATTTTTACTGCTCAGTAACGTAGGCACTAACTGTTCCCTGATACAGCCTGGGTAACTTTAACATTAACCTGATGTATTTCCATTTTTAATATTTTTCAGCATTTCCCTCTTAAAAATAAAAAAAGGATGAACGCAGTGTGCACTTAAGTGAAGGATGGATACGGCAGGTCTACAAGGACCAGTTAATGCATGACACTTCAGTGGGTGTTAAAAATCACACAACCTTAGTGCGTATTACTAGACTGTGTAGACAAGTCCAAAGATATAACAAGATACAGTATTGCCAGCTCTTGCGTTTTTATCACGAGACTCACAATATTTGTTATTTTCTTAAAGCTTTGGCTACTGGAATTAAGTGATTATATTTGCATCCCAGCTCTTTTTTTTTTTAAATGTCTCTAGCTCTTGTGGTTGCAGAGAAAAGCTTGAAAATGTGACCTAAAGTTTGTTCAGAAGCAAATACCCTACCCCACAAGCCTCCGCCCCCCCTAATTTTTAAGTCAATCTCAACATTTTGGAGAATCTAATTTTGAATGCTTATGGTTAAAAATACTGAAGACCAATGTCTGTGAGGATAATTCAGCATTAGACTACTTAACAATGGATGTGAGGATTCCCCATCGTATAGTCTTTAAATCAAGGTTAAATGTCTTTCTAAAAGATACACTTGAGCTCAGCTAGAAATTGTGGACTTGATGTAGAAATTGTAACATGGACAAGCAATGTGATGTCCTGCAAAGATTAACTTTAAAAGTCAGTCACATATTTCAGTTCTAAGATTGTAAAAAGTTTTTGAAAGCATTAACTTCATGTGCCTTCAACTAAACCACCATCAAAGAAACATTTTAGTATATGAAGAAGAGAAAATCCTGGAAGCCTCTGATATCATATAGCCAAAAGAGTTTTGCAGGTACTAACCCAGGCGGGGGAAGAGGGGAGATTCATAATAGAACTGCTAAAGCACTGTAAACTATAGATATGCGAGAGGACCCATACAATACTAGCAAACAGTTACTCTGTAGTATTAATAGTATTACGTTTTCGGTAATAAACTCTTCTCAAATTAAAGAAAAATCTGGTTGTCTCATGCTGATGTCTGTATTATGTTTCTGACTATTCTAAACCCTTTCTACAGAAAGGTGAGAAGGGCTTTTCATTAACTGCAATGCATCTTGCCTCTCTGGGTATGGCTACACTTGAAGTGTGTGTGTCGTCAGAGCGCCAGCGCTGGGAGAGAGTTCTCCCAGCGCTGCATGTAAACCACATCCTCTACGGGTGTAGCGTGCAGGACGGGAGCCGCGCTCCCAGCGCTGCGGCACTCATTACACTGAGGCTTTACAGCGCTGTATCTTGCAGCGCTCAGGGGGGTGTTTTTTCACACCCCTGAGTGCGAAAGTTGCAGCGCTGTAAACTGCCAGTGTAGCCAAGCCCTTACAGCGCTGTATCTTGCAGCACTCAGGGGGGTGTTTTTTCACACCCCTGAGCGCGAAAGTTGCAGCGCTGTAAACTGCCAGTGTAGCCAAGCCCTCTGTCTAACTCTGCACATGATTCCAGAAAGGCGTAAAAGCTTTTATAACAGAATGTGTCAGTACTTACTGAATATTAGTACATTTTCAGACACTTTCCTCTTTATTGTATTTCTCTCAATAGCTAAGAAACCTTTCCAGCCTGGATCTACGTCATATCACAGAACTGGATAATGAAACTGTGATGGAAATAGTGAAGAGATGCAAAAACCTTAGCTCCCTCAATCTCTGTCTGAACTGGATCATTAATGACAGGTAACTTAATTATACCATATAATAGCAGTAAATCTCAGAAGAGCAAAATTAACCCATTGTATTGAATAATTGTAATCAGTGATGATTCATACCAGTTTGGAGGGAAAGAACTCCTAAAAACTGATGTCTCTGTCTATGTTGGGTAAATCATCTGACCCTTATTTTCTGGTGCATCCGTCATATTTTTTTAATAGTAGAGAGTGGATCATTATAAATGAATGAGGGCATTATTCAGTTTTTCTTGTAGATAAAGTCAGAATGTGCTCCTTAATTTGGTTGCTTGAGATATAGAATTTCTATTTTCAATACTCTTGCAAACAGGTGCGCAACATTTGAACATTGCTCATGGGTGCATAAAATCCAAACAAAAACACAAGTATGTAAGGAATGATAATTTATTTGTAGGTTCAGTTTGTGGAACTTGTATTTGTTAAAAGGTAGAGAACTGTAATACTGCTAGGCTTTTGGCAAAAAAATAGTGTGCATCAGTAATAATTACCCTTAGATTAACTTGAGCTATGACTTTATAACTTTTATTGTTCCTGTTTCCTTCTGTCTGTATGCTAATCTTGTATTTAAAATTAAGAAAAACCTCATGGGAAATTTAAGTTACACCTTACATGAGGTGGAAAATATTGTTAAAACATAAGACTAAAAAATTGGAAGTTCTTTAAAACAATTAGAAAATATATCAAAGCCACTCCTTGGAAATGAAAAGCAACAAAAAATTCTTCCAAGTGAATTTCTACAAAAGAAATTAAAAATGCTGAAAAATAGAGGCTTTAGGTAGAAGCCATGAGATATCCTTAAAGTACAGTGGTTCTTCATAGTGCATTTCATATAACCATAAAGACATTGTCAGAAAGAGAAATATATTACAATTGTTAAACAATCACAATTTTATTTTTAAACCTCTTCTTACAATCTTTTTTTCTTTATCCATTAAAAAATATACCTGAAATAAAAACATATTGTGTGGGAAGTAAGATTTTTGGTGTATATTTGGGTGACTATCTTAATTAGTGTTTTGATTTTTCTTGAAATGCCCAACAAATTTATTTTTAACTTCATTAAATTTTACTGATATTTTCTTTTTAATTTACACCAGTACCAATTCAATATTGGTTTAGAATTTTTATGGAAAAATGGGTAAAACTTTTTTGGATAAAGGTCTTCTTGCTCTCTTTGTCTTTATTTTTCAATGCCTAACATATGTTTGGGATGTACAGTACTATCATAGACCACTAACATGCATACCAGTTATACCTCAGATTCTGTCATCATTAGGCTGAGTAGTTAATTCCCTTGATAATTAAATGGGGACAATGCATGTATTAACATACTTTCTGATGTGAATGTGGATAGATGAGTTGGGACATTCAATCAGTGACCAACCTTTTCCTTCTGGAAAGGAAAACAAAGTAATGTGGTGTTAGAATAAAATTGTAGAAACAATTGAAGTTTAGATTTAAAAATTGTTTGACTGTATATGTACAAAATTCAAGGGAAGAAAGGATGATAGTGAACTGGGTCAGAACAAGAAGCCTGTGAAAACTAACATATAGGAGAGGAAATGAGCATTTCCTCCTCAGATGTAACTACTGCTTTACTTGTAATAGAGCAATACTATAGTTTTTTCCCCCTTCATTTGGAAAGGATCTATTGAATCTGTGAACCAGACTCACTAGCTGTATTGTGATGTTTCAAGAATAGACTGCTGAAAGTTCTCACTCATCAGATACACAGCTGTCACTCCATTCATCATTCTTACATTATAGCTAAAGAATGTCTTTCAGTGATCTAAAATAGGAGACCTTTTAATGTAGATTGCAGTACATAGGCACTGTACAATGAAGTAAATTACGGATGCCATGATAGGCTTTGACCCACACAAGCAAGAACATTTTGGAGTTAACTCAGGCACTTAATATTATTTTACTTCAGATCATTTAATTGCATTTAATTGTAATAGTCCTTGTTGTATATAATGACTTATTGTACAATGCCAAGTTAGTTTATCTTAATGTCTCAATGGAAAATTTTAGAATAACAGAGGAAAACTGAAGAAGAAAAATGTAAACTTAAAGGACAGAGTCATTTTTTATTTTTAATTACATGGTTACACATACTATTTAGCAGGATTAAGAAGTATTTCTTTTAAATAAATCGGTATAAATCTAATTCTTCACATCAAGTTTAATTACAAGTTCAACATCTTTTCCATAGAGGGCAGAAAAAATGTGGTGTCGTGTAAACATTTTTTCATGACTACTGTTGTCTATTAATTCTTTGTTGTTATGCATTGATTTCTGTTCATAAATACTTTATGCTTTACCTGCAATTTTTCATCATCAGTATGTGATTGTGATACAAAACAGAAAATGACTATTTAAATTAATCTCAAAGCATATCTTTTTGTGTTGATTGAAGAATTAACAACCCTTGGCACAGACAATAGAAAGCTTTCACCAGTTGCACTGCATATGAATTAATTTTAACTATGCCATAAGTAAGATGAAGTGCCAATACATATTTTTATTTTTCCAGAATCATGATTCAATCACTTTACATTAACCTTAGCACATAAGCGTAAATTAAATGTAAGATGAGCATATGAAAAAAAGGCTGATACTGAAGTACTCCTCCCAACGATTAAAATTAAGCTTCTAGGTTATTATGCACAACTCCCATTAATTTCATTGTGCGTTGTGTGTCTGAATCCCCTAGTCAGTTTTGACAACTGCTGCCGTAGTATTGTCTTGGAGTGTTTAAGATAGTTGAAATATAATATATATATTTTTTGTTTTAGTATAACATTACACAATTTTTTCAATTTCACATCCTGTTTTATAGTAAAGTTACTTTTCTATGGCATGTAGGCTAGAGATGCCACATTTTCTGATGTATTTGTCTGGCACACTAAATTAATTGTTTTAAAAAGCTTCATGAGAACATCCTCCCTTATTCTGATGTCTGTAGCTATCTGTATCTTGGCCAGAGGGAGATGCTGGAAAATTATGATATGGTCACAAATGCCACTTCCTCCCTAGCCTATGTAATTTGAGAAATGATTTTAGATTTCCTCTATTATTAATCTATTTGATGAACAACATTAGTATAGGGGCTCCTATAAAGGGCAGCTGCCACTTTTCATTATTTGGTTTGTTTGGTTGTTTTAACGCGGAATCCGAAACAATGAGATGCAGAAACCATAGTGTGGTTAAATGCAGAACATGCAACTTTATTTCATAAATAAAATCTACCTGGGATAAACCACCTCAAACTGCCTGGCAGGGCTGTTCCAGTGCATACCTCAAATGACACCAACAGCCTTGATATAATATGAACCAGAGAGTGAGTGTGAAAGCCATCCCACCTCTACACCCACAGGCCTGCTGGGGCATGTGAAGAGGAGACACAGAGAACACTTCTTCAGCTTCTTCCAGCCAGGATCTCCTGTCTCAACTGAACGGTGTTGTGGCAAATTGCCAGTACTGTTATTCTGGGTCTCATGCTTTTTCTTCTTTGGGGAAGGTTCAGGGCACCATTGCTTGCCTCTGAACCGGTATTTTAATTACCCCGCTAGTGTCCTTGAGGAGGGGAGTGGAGAGGGAGGGACCTGGGCCTGCCCTCTTCTCCAGGTCCCAACCCAGGGGCCCTGAGGTTTGTGGTGAACCACTTGAACTAGCGGTTCCTTCCCCTGGGTTACTTCCCTCTCCTGCCCTTCAGCTTGTGAAGGGGCTTCTTCTACACAAGCCAGGTGCCCCTTACCTAGGGTTTCTTTTGGGTTTCTCAGCCCATCGCAGCACTCCTCCAAACTTTCCTTTTGTCTCTCTTCAAAACTCTTCTCTTCTCCAGCTCCCACCCTGTCTGACTGAAGCAGGGGTTTTTATCACATGACTGACTGCTGGTGCTCTAATTGGCTTCAGGTGCTCTAGTTAATCTATAGCAAACCTTCCTCCCCTTGCAGGGAATAAGGCTCCCTGCTGACACACTCCTGCTGCCCTCCGGCCATGCTGTATCACAGTGTCTTCAGTACTCCAGCTCCACCAAAGGCCCATCCCAGGTAGTTTTGATGAACCTTTCTTTCCCCAATCCTTAGAAATCTGGTGTTGCCTTCTCCTCTCCATAGTATCCGAGGATTGGCTTTCACGAGTTGTACCTTGCCTGATCAAAAGTCAGACCAGATACACTACCTGGGATTCTCCACACTTGTGTGCAACATGATTGTTTATCACTTTACCATATGCGCGTGCTAGGACCCCAGCAGGTTAGGATGCATACCCTCTTCCTTGAAATTGTCAGTATCTGTGTGTGGTTTAGCTGACTTGTGGTACTAAGAGAAAAATAAGATTCGTTCTTCCCTCCTTGTCCACCTCCTCTTAAATCTAAATATTTATGAGCTCAATTTATGGAGAGATTGCATCCTAAAATTGCACCTAAATTGAAGTCTCATGGCTCCAAGTTACTGGTCCAGCTAAAGATCTGATATTTGAATGTAGTGGTATGCAGGGCTGGCTCTGGCTTTTTTGTCACCCCAAGCGCAAAAAAAACAAAAACAAAAAAAAACCAACAATCCCGTGGCGTGTCCGGAGTAGCAAAGCAGGAAAAAAAAACAAAAAACCTGTGGTGCGTCCGGAGCGGCAAAGCAGAAAAAAAAAAAACCTGCGGGGCGGCCGGAGCGTGGGTGCAGGGGGATTCCCTATGCTGCAGACGTGCCCCAGGCAGCGGGGGGGAGGGGAGGAGGGAAAGAGAGTGGGGAGGAGAGAGAAGGGGGGGCGGCCAGGGCTTCAGTGGGGTGCTCACCACGCGGTCCCTCCCGCCACGCTGCCTGCCAGGAGGGCTCCGCGCCGCTCCAGTCCACAGGGAGGGAAGGACACGGGCTGCCCTGCCAGGCTTGCTACAGACCTGGCACTGGCTGGGGCAGACAGAATGCGCAACCAGCTCCCAGCAAGGTACTCCCCTCCTCCGTGCCGCTGCCCCTTAGAGGGCGGCCAGATGAGCCAAAAAAAAAAAAAAAAAGCGGCTGTGCCGCCCTAGGATTGGCTGGAATGCCACCTCGTAGAATCTGCCTCCCCAAGCACGAGCTTGCTCGGCTGGTGCCTGGAGTCGGCCCTGGTGGTATGCTTTAGAAAAGCATGAGATGGATAGAATATTGTTCATGGAAGGTATAATACACAGTATATTGTAACTGTATGAAATTTCATAACTTTCCACCTTCTGAAAAAGGGAAATGTGTTTATTTCAGATAGTATAAAATTGGTGCACACTGGGAGTATATGAGCATTATATAAATCCTTCTAGTAGGTCTAACCACTAATTAGAAGTAGAGGAACTGCTCCTCAAAATGTACTATTTCGTGCTGGATTTTTCTCTTTCTGAGGCTGGGATCTCTTATAGTGTGCCATGTTATAAAATAGGAATCCTTATTGTCTTGTGCTTCTTTCTGGAGTGTCTCAGCTTGAGAGAAGGGCTTTTTGTGGTTGGAGCCCTGGGATCCAGAGGATCATTTCCCAGTCTCACTATTGTACTATCTCCAAGTAGACTGGAGAAGAAATGGTCTTTCATGTTTGATGGCCCTTTCGAGGCTGAGAATAGGGAAAACTGACCATTCCCTAAAGTTCAAAAAGGGAACAATCACAATTTCCTGAAGTGTTCGGATGGAGGCTTACAAGATGTGTCTAGAAGACAACACCAAGTATGCAGACAAGGGCAGGGTCTGTTGTTGTTTTGTAGGTAGGGAGTGTCCTATGGGAGAAGTCATTTAGGTGGGTTTTATCAATTTTGTATCAAAACCAGGTAGTTTTGCTGTTTTTTACTGAGTTTCACTTTGAGGATTTGGATTTGTTTGTGTAAAACAAAAACTTAAAAGTGAAACTCTGGAAGTGTTGAAAGCGTGCAAACCAAACACACTGGTTAGGTTGCATGTAATCTGGTTGAGAAAAAACTAGACTTTTTGTTCAGCTTTAAGGTATAAATGCCTTTGAACATTTGATGTGGAACAGCAGTGAAATGAAGACAGACACGTGGATGAATTTTAAGTAGCAGGCCACAATTTTTATTAACCTTAAATACAAGGGAGGGGCACTACCTACCTTGACCCATATTATCCTATGCCAGACATTTAATTGGTTCTGGTGTAGGTGTTACACCTTATGTGTAACTTGTGTGGTAGACTCTTCTCAGCCTGCACCCCAAGGATTCAACTTGCTCTGAATCCAACACACATACCCCTGCAAGGGGAACAAAGAGTGCAGAAGGGTGGGAACATCAGCTCCATGAAAGCCACAAAGTTTTACTTACCCCATCACCAAAATCCCAGGTCTTTCACCTCTGGGAATTGATTTTATTATTTTAACTGCACAGGAAACCAGATGCAAGTTGTGATGAATTAAGAACTTGACCAAGTACCTCAGTTAAGTACCAAGTGCATTGTTACTTAGCCTACTGTGGCTCGAAAGTGTGTGCAAGGAAGGCGTAAAACTCCCTGGCCCATGGGAGAAAAAATTCCTTCCTGACCCCCAAATGGGAAATTGACTAGACCTGTAGCATGTGCGAGGCCAGATTCCCATTCCTAGTTTGGGGTGGGTAGGGTGAGCTGCTAGAACAGAGTTGAAGGATGCTCCCCATTGCCCCTGTGCCAGGTTAAATCCTGGGAGCTGAGGAATGCTGGCCAATCAACATCTCTCTCCCCAAACTGGTCAATGTGTGCCAGAGGAGTTACCTGGTGTCCCTCAGTGAGTGTCTGTTTCCCTCCCTCACTGCTGGGCCTTTCACCACCAGTCCCATAAAGTTCCTCCACCCGTTGAGGTGGATAGGGGACATTTGCAGATTCTTTGGCAAAAGTTATTCAAAGTTTGTAAAACTGCATTTCAGATGCAAAGTATCTTTACCTGAAATCACTAGTACTGTGGCAATGCACCAGTACATCTACAATGTTAATTCCTCCTGGCTGCACAGTGCCATCTCCCATTATGCTGCAACCATGGCATTTCTTGTTTTCAAGAATTTAAGCCTTAAGCGTGCAAGACTTTCACATGTCTCGTGTACCCTGTAAATCATCTCCACATGCAGAAACTCCTAAGATCTATTGATTATTTTTCATGTTTTATTAAAGCTATTTTGTCATAAGAAGCCTGTGTCTTCAAGGCAAGCATAGAGAAATAAATTCATTTTCATGTTTACCTACAGGAAAAATATGTTCACTTAAGATAACTTTAAATTAGTTTTAATATGTAAAGAAAAAAGGTTTCTTGTCATGACAAATAAACCAGTCTGTCAGAAGCTGAGGGCTAAATAGGAACTTGAAAATAGTTTATTTTAAAATGGCTTATTAGAAAAGTCTAAATGTGTTGAATACCTGAGTAGGTGTTGAAAGTTGCTCTGAACTTGCACGGTATATGTATCACTTAAGTAAAATAAAATGTGGAAACAATTCCTTACTACCTGTTTCAAATGTGAAGGAAATCAAAAACTGTTGTCAATTCCATTAATAGACAGACTTGGGGAGAATGGTCATTATACATTATTAAGTCATTTTGTATCCATACTTCATAATCTGATGGGTAAAAAACAGGAGATCTCTGTGCACCTTAGGTGCTGTAACATGGTCTGACATTTTATTTAAATATTTCTATGGACCCCAATGTTTTCTGCTTGCTTTCTTTTTACATCAAATTTCAGTTGATGCAATAAAAATAGTGACATTTGGAAATAAAATTTAATGGGGGATTTGAGCAAGTGGTGGTTTACCAAATGTTTGCAGAGTGCCCCATAGTATGTCATTTTCCAAGAAAGGTTTTGTGAACTTGTGCTATGTGTTGTACCTATAAATGATCAAGGATCAGGTAGCAGATAATCTATTATACTTTTACAAAAGTCATGTCACAGTGCACTTGGAATTGCAGTTCATGTCAATTTCAATATTACTTAATTTATCTAGAGAAGTTTAAAAGGTATCCAAATGAAACAAAACTATGTACTAAATATGGCATACACAAAGTAGATTTTGTTTTACAGAACTTTTAGTTGATCTTAAACTCGGGTGCTCTGGAAAGGAGAGATGTAATTTTCACTCAAATTTTTGGTACAGGGCTTGAGCAATTTTTGTTTTCCCCTCCGTGAATGGCAATGAAATCTTTGGCATATTACAGGCTGTACAAATTGCCTTTCATACTAAAACACTTTACTGGTAGTGTTTGCACCACAGATGCTCTGTCTATGTCTATTGTGATCAACGTCAGTTTGAGTGGAGAGGGAACAGTACAGGTTTTTGTTTTTATTTTTATATCATTACTAGAGAGTTGAGGCAAATAATTTTAATTGGTGTAACTTTGTTTCTCTTAGCCAAGAGCATGTTGTACTTTTTCCACTGTATAAAAGAAGACAGAATCAGTTGGCATGAGAAGAGTAGCCACTAAAAAGTTACAACTGAAACTGGAAGCAGAGAGGTAGAACTCGGCAGAGCTGAATTTTAAGTAAATCCATCAAGTGTTGAAACACAGTTTTTAGTTCTGTCTTATACTTCCCTCCTAAGAAAATTGTGGGCAGTTGCATATACATTTTTGCAAGCCATTAATTATAAGGACCGATCTGCATGACAAAATTGTCAATATTAGGGGACACTATTACAACACGGTCGTGCCCCAACCATAATTAGAACACTGTTTGATCCTGCCTGTGTTGGTGGTACCAAATGATGTTATAATCATGTATCAGTAGAGTTGTAAAAGAGTTTGGTAACATGATAACACTGGCTGGTGCTATATGAAGAGGCAAAACCAACTAGTGTCATAGCACACTGAGGGTACTACCATGTTATTACCTAAAGTAAATTGTTATTAGAGCCAGAACTACAATAGGGAAATAACTTAACAGTTTCCCATTGCTGCTCACACAGGTTCATCTGAACTAGTGTTAATAACTTTGAGAGCCTGAGTGGAGGTAAGGCTTCTTTTCAGACTGTCAGTTGCATTTGTTGCAACCAGGGCTAGATGATAAAGTGCTGAAAATGGTGTCAGCAGCTTACAAGCTCACTTTGCTAGTGCTCCCAAAGTTGCTAATGATGGGCTCAGCTAAAATGATGTTCGCGGTGGTGGAAAACAAGGCACTGGGACAATAACTAAGCTGTTACTCTAAGGTGTCTACTAAAATGTAGAATTAGTAGATACTAGAAACAACCTTAAATGCCTAAAAATGGTCTTGTAAATTTTAAAACTTGTCCATTACATGTAATTAAACTAAAGCTGTTCCTTCAGAAAGTATAAGTTACTACGTCTTGATGTTGAAGCATTATTTTAATAAAACACATTTTAAATTCAAATATACATAGCCTTCCTTGCACCATATTCTTACATGAGAGAGAGAATGTACGCTCTGTTTGCTGGTGGTAGCTACAGTAGTAAATGGTGTGTGTTCATGTCTTTAAGCTGACTGAAGTGGAAAGGTGTCATAAACAGATTGTTAAGGGTTAATGTCTCTTTTACTTGTAAAGGGTTAACAAACAGGGAACCAAACACCTGACCAGAGGACCAATCAGGAGACAAGATATTTTTGAATTTGGGTGGAGGGAAGCTTTTGTGTGTGTTCTTTGTCCCCTTTTTTTTTTTCTTCTCTCAGGGGGCTGAGAGAGACCAGACATTACTACAGGCTCTCTTAAGTTTCTGTTCAAATAGTAAGTAGGAACAGGCGATTTTAGTATTTTTGTTTGTTTTACTCTATTTGCAATTGTGGATCTGGCTGGTTAACTTTTATATGTGTAGTTGCTGGGAATATTTTGATTTGTATATTTCATCTTGAAGTTACAGAGATAATTCTTTACTTTTCCTTTCTTTTATTAGAAGATTTCTTTTTAGAGAACCTGATTGATTTTTTTTCTTGTTTCCCTTGTTTTATCTCAGGAGACTGGGATAACTCACCAGGACTGGTGGGGGGAGACGGGAAGGGGGAGAGATGGACTCTCTCTCTGTTTTCCTTGAATCTGTTTGCCTCTTTGTGGAAGGGAAGGAACATGCTTCTCTGTATTGTGATTTAAAGAGGTTGGTTCAGTATCTCTCAGGATAGCCCAGGGAGGGAAAGTCTGGGAGGGGGAAAGAAGGGGGAATGGTTTATTTCTCCTTGTTGTAAGAAACCCAAGGGGTTTGGGTTTTGGGTCCCCAGGGAAGGTTGGGGAGATCAGAGTGCCCAAAACACTATATTTTTGGGTGGTGGGCAGTGCTCTCAGATCTAAGCTGGTAATTAAGCTTAGAGGAATTCATGCAGGTACCCAAATTGTGGACGCTAAGGTTCAGATTTGGGAATTATACCTTATGACAAAAGGTGCTTCAGGAGCACTGATATTCTTCTTCTTCCTATCATTTATTATCACTTGGGCTAGGGGATATAGTAGTCTTCCAGAAGAATAACTGTACTTTGTACTGTATGACTGTTGTCATGAATTACTATAGGTAAATACTAGCAGTTCTTAATTCTGAATTCATTCACTTCCTTTCTCTGTCTAAAAGATCATCTCTCTTGTGCCTTGCTGTTATGCATTTTTATGTCTACGTATTCGCAAGATGTTTACAACCATCTACATTTAAAAAAAATGCTCAAACTCCTCCACTAAAAAAATAAGTTATACAACTTACAATTAATTTCATATATGATAGATATTGCAATCCTCTGCAATATCTTTGGGGACCATATTGTATTAAGTTTATGTATCACTGTGGGCCAGAGATTTGTATGAAACTCCGGGGGTATGGTTACCAGAACTCCCCCAGGAACAAAAAACTGTGTGTGTGTGGGGTGGGGAGGCTGATGAAGGTGAATTACTTAGGTTGTAAACACTTCAAGAAAGGCACCACCCTTTGGGAAGTCTTTCATATACTGGTACACACTGGATTTTCCAGAGATCAAAGAAAGGACTTTGGGTAAATAGACTGAGTTTAAACTCAGGGCTCTTCTTCCTGATTCAGCAGACAAACAGGACATTCTGTCCAGGAGGGGCCCCACCCCTTGCATTAGGGTGTCACAGTTCTCTGGCTGCTGATAGGCACCTCCTACAGTATGGAAACTGAAAAATGCTTTGGGCACCCCATCTGCGTATATGTGAGTCGCTGTGATACAAATTGGATCATAGAGTCCACTTGTGTTTGAAGGGGATGAGACTATTGGCTCCCACTGCCCTAGTCCCTTTAGTATGGTCTCAGATTCCCTAACCCCCAAAAGAGTAGGGGATAGAGGTACCAACCTCGACCTTGGAACTTGCCCAATCTGTCCTACCTGATCAGTATACCAGGGTCATTGTCTCCCTATAGGCGCGTTGGTGGTGATGCTGTTGAATGGCCTACCTTAGGGCAGTTCCCCTGAAGGCTTCCAGGAGTTCCTGTCTGCTCTCTCCCAGCTGCTGGGAACTTCCTGCTTTTAAGCCCTTATTCCGCTCCAACATGATAGACAGAGTTGGAAGGGCAGGGGTCAGCCCTTCTCACAGTAGCTCTTTAATCCCTTTGTCACTAGTTTGGGGTTTATAAAGGTTTGGAAAGACTTTAACTTACTAGGGCCATATAAGGCTGATGGATGACCTCTCATGAACTTTTAGCATGGATATGGGAATGTTTATTGTTTTTTATATGTTTTCTCTGTAACGCGTCTACCTTATGAATAAATGTGCTTGCTTAGAAAGAGCTATGTGGTAACTTTTAACTGCTGGCAACACAGTGTTAGTAGCCCTCAGAGAGAGAGAAAATCATGGGTACTCGCTTTTCGGAAGACTGGCTTGCTGGGGATTTCTCAGTATGGGACATGAGGAGGTCTGGAGCACATGCACGGGTTGAACAGGCAGTCCTACCAAAAGTCTCCAATGCAAGCCTCTTGGGATACATGTGCTCCTGAAGAGGAGCACCCATAAAGACACCCATTTCAAAGAACTCCAGTTTCTGAACAAGGTAAATAACCTCTACAACTGGCATTGCTCTAGTCAGATAGCATTTTAAAACTGCTAATAAATGTATTTAGTGAATTCAGAATATTCTTTGTTTTTTGGTTATAGTATTATGATTAGGAGGAAATAGATTACTCATTTTTATTCTTTTAATTTTTGATCATTTCACTTCAGTGCATGTTAGGTGTGTTAATAGGTAAGGGCATGTAATTAATATGTATGTGTATATATATATATATATATATATATATATGTAACATTTTTCTTCCTTTTTTTTTCCTCTCAGATATATTTTGGTAACATGGGAAATTGTCCTGATTAAATGGAATAAGTTTTTGGAGCTTTTATTTTGTTAATGGTGCATAGGTTCTATGCTGATTGGCACATTTAAACTATGTACATTATTTGATGATTATTTGATTATTTTTTCTCTGCAAGTAATAATTTTATGTGAATCAGTGTATTATAGAATTTAACTGAGAGGGGGGCCTGAGAATTTTGGAGTATCTTATATTTCTGCTGCAGTGTAAACAGGAAAAATATTCATAAGGTATCTACATATGTAATTAAACAAAAGTTGGCTTTCAATTGTTTTATTGCTCTTTGTGTTGCTACTTCAGATGTATTTCTGTCAGTTAATTATAGCCAAAAAAGTTTGCTTGTTTATGTTCCCTGTTTTCTGTTGTTTCCCCAAGTCAGCTGTATCTGTTGCAGCTTTCACATGACTATACCTAAAGGTGTTGACTATTAGGGGTTTTTCAACAGTAACCTAAAACCTGATTTTACTGTACTCATAACATTGATTTATGGTAGCTTCTTTGACTAGAACTTATGGGAAGCTAAAAGGACAAAATTATTATGTCTGATTCCCTATCTCCTCCACGTTATATTCTGCCAACATACTGTGATTTAAATAAAAATGCAAGTTCACATCTTTAGGTTCTCAGCCATTAATGGTTTAGGGAATTCCAATGTCAGTTTTCTTTTAAAATCAATTAATATTGTGAAGCTGCATGGTTCTAAATTACTGAATATCCAAGCAGATATTCTGCACTATTTCATTATAACAGTAATGTAACGTTTATACACACAATGTCTCCACTGACAGATTTAGGAGTTGTCACTCATTCTTTATTTCGGTAAAGTAATTTCTTGCATGATTTGCTTTTTGTTCTCACTGAGCAATAATGTATAGGTAAAAGCAACTTCATCTGATTATTCTTAGTAATCCATGATGAAATTTCTGTAAACGCTAGCAATGTACATATTAAAGTGCCATTCCACAGAGCTTTCTTTGGATGATGGAAGTACAGAAGCCACTTAAGTATGTTTACTGAAAAACAGTCTAGGGCCAGTTCCCCAAACACCTCTCTCAAATCATAATGCTTACAATAGTGAGTAGTCCCACTGAAGTCAGCTTATAGTAGTAAGCTCTTTTTACAGCCAATTAGAAGTATTTGTGAATTGAGGCCCTTTGGCATTTTTACATCAATTTCTATTATAGGAGACAGATTTTAAATATCAAGCTTTTGATTGAAACAGATCCTTCTCATAGTTGTTTTTAAAGTTTTACCAGACATAGACTCAAGAGTATATTGTCAGTGACTGAGGCAGAAGTGTATGTTTGTCCCCTTCTTAATTCTACTTTTACATATCACTAATATTAAAATAAATAGCTCCTTTTAAACCATTTTCTGGTGGAGATCGATTTTACCAGAAGTGTTAAAATATTTAATATATAACAAGTGTTAAAATATTTAAGCCACATTGCCATCATTTTTGTCTTCTTCTTTCTATACTTGAGAATTGGGGAAAGCAGTTAAAATAGCTCACTGTTGTCAAAGTGCTAAAATGTATGATAAATGAAGCTTTGTAAATAGTGAAAATATGCTGAAGGTGTTTAACTCCGACAATTTTCATGTAAGAAGCTTGAGATGATAAATCTCTCCTGTGGTTAGTTATTAATTTAGTACAAGGGATTTAGCATCAGCCTAAACTATCTTATGAATTGTGGCATAAAAAAATATTTTAAAAGTTAGATACATGCATGTTAAACCAAAGGAGAAATTGCTTGGATTTGATTGGTAGTAATTAAAAATGGCAGATTTGACACAAGTGTGACTTGGCTATTTTCTATATGACAGTCCTTACAGAAATTAACAAAGTGCAATGGACCCTGAAGGTATGAAAAATGACAGAATATTATAAATGAGTCCTTAGAGCTACCTGAAAACTGAAAGATTTTATAGATATCGTTCCTGTAGAGATAAAATATTTGCAGTGGTATAATTTAAAGTACAAAACAATAAAAAAAAAATCTGTTACTGAAGCATAGAAAACAAGATACAATCTTTATTGCAATTATAGTTTCATTTTGAGGCTACTACCTATAATTTGCCATGCAACTAGCATGGATACTTTATTTAAAAAGGAAAGAGAAAAAAGTGATGGCTGTCTTCATGATTTATGGCACTGACTATATTGTTTAGAGGCTGTCAGTACTTCTGTTATAAACACCATTTTTGAAGGGTGCATAATTCATCTTTTAAATTTGCCTTGGGCTCTGTCTTGGTGCATGGAGTATCAGCTCAAATGTAAATTATGTTCCTTTTTTAAATTTTTGTGGGTGAATTTGCTTTTCATAATAAATGAGTGATTAATATTACTGTGGGCAGGAGTATGGGCTGGAGCTATGCAAGGTGCCACAGACAGCTCTGCTAAATCCCTTGAATCCACATTTATAGTATCTCTGTGAGCCGAGTTCTGGGAGCATTTCTAGCCGAGATTGCTAATTGTCCTGAATTTTTGTGGTGGTTTTGTATGGACAGTTATCCGCTGCAAACATAGGGAGAACTGTTCATATGGTCAGAATCCATGGCTAGCCAAGAAGAATAGAAACCTTTGCAGGAGAGAAGATGTGAACTTCTGCTTCTACAGAGGTAGTGATCTAAGGAAGGTTGTGGGGAGGAGGTTATCAGGAAATGATGAATCTTTTAGGGAGCTTAATAGCATTAGTATGGTGAGCTGAAGGCTGCATCACAACTGGTACAGATTAAGCAATGGGGAATGCAAGTGTTAGCAGAGTGCAGTGGATTCTGAAACTTGTGAAAGAGCAGACTTCTAGGAGTGTGTGTGGAAAATTATGAGAAAGGCTGGTGTTCCGAGGGAGGATTTGGGAGCAGCGGTGAGCACTTCTAGTAGTGGTGGAAAGTAGGAGAGGATTAAGGGAAAGGAGCACAGTGGGAGAGACTGTGCCTAGGTGAAGCAGAAGGGAACCCCTGACTCCTCCCCAAATGTAGTTTCTCAGCTCTCACCTTTCACTGGTAAGTTTGTCTGTCCTTCTCTAGACCCTCATTTGTGTCTTAAAGAAGGCCTCTCCTAATAAGATCTGGGTCTGTATAGATTGGTGAGCTGATTTGGAATACAGTCACCCTCTTAAAATGATGCTATATCAAGGGCACAGGTGCTTACAGAAATAATAAAAGAGGAAGAGATTCGGGCAGATAGCCATAAACAATCTTTGACCTGAGGACTGTGAGGTGTTACTGCTTACTTCCAGAGCCATTATGGAGGTAAGAGGAGACATTTTCTGTTCAGAAACATAAGACCCTCCAGTGTTAATACTTGCATTTCTATTGTGGATAGAAATCAGTCTTTCTCCTGTTGCATCATTGCAATTAGTGGGGAGGTCTGGTCAAGACCTACCTGTTCTTTGCTAGCTCTGCCCCACAGTGAGGCATATAGGCTTCTAATAGAGGGAAAGTTCTACTGCTTAGGAAAGAAGTTGTAGCGGCATCCCAAAAGAGAGTCAGATACTGCATAGTGTTTTCATGCTGGCCTTACTTTCAACTCTATGGAAATACCCTGCAATTTCTATCCATAAGAGAGGAAAAAAGGCAGGAATGAGCCATTAACCACTTTGGCAACCTATCCTCCAAAATATTATTTTGGAATTGGTATAGTCAGTTTACAATTAGATATGCACTAAAAAATAAAATTACTAGTTTTCTGTTCTGACCACCTCTCAGGCAAAAATGTTCACAAATAGAAATGCCAAGCCATTAATCTATGACTCCTTTACTTCTGGCCCATAAAAGGTTTTACTACTTTTAAATAGACTTTCTTTAAAAGTTAGCAAAAACAGCAAGCCATTCCAGATATATTTGAGAGCACAAAAAGGAGCTTCGTGTCTGCCAGATATACCTAGCGCATTTGGCAGTTAAATACAGTGAACTGGCAATTGATGTTTCCATTGATTTACTGTGGTATTTTGGTGTATTCTGTGGTGCTTAGTTGTAATTATTTTCTTTCACTGTATATTTTAAAATTGTTATGCTTTTGTGTGTCCCTTTATTTCCCCTCCTATTGTGGGTATGCACATATGTGAGATCATTGTTGAGTGACATTACTTATACTATATTTGGGGGGACAGGAGAAATATTCTATATTTGAATAACTATGCTAAGGATATTAATAATAGTGTTTTCCTGCTAGCTTGACAGTTTAAAATTACTGTTAAATATTTACTGCTCTCAGGAATGAAGTCGGGGAGAAGTTTTTATTTGAGATGAGCCCACACTGCGAAATTCAGATGCAGATTCAACTCCATATTTTAACCCGCATGCTATGGCATGTTGCAGATTGAAACTCTAATTACGACATTGAAACCTGGGTTCAGGTCCGGGTTTCAACCTCTTCATCACTTTGAGGTGTTCAGATTCTTGTTCCTGGATCATTTCCTATACTTCGCTAAACAAATTATTAACTATATTTTTAGATTTTAAGAGTTGTTGCTCTGTTACAAACAGATGACACTATCTTTGGAGCTCTGTTGCCAGTGTTATTGAAGTTGCATGGCTTACCACAACTAAGAAACATCAAACATATGAACAAGTATAAAAACAGAAGTGGGCTGGGGAAATGTTGGAATAAATTTTATATTTGACGGACTGCCAACATGAGACAAAAGCTCTCTTACAGGTCTCCATTAACTAGGGCTGAAGGAAGAGAAGGCTGTTTTCTTTAATTCTTTCCATGTAAGTATAAATTGATACATTAACTGTCTGTACAGGCTTACAGCTTTTGAGAATCTAATATTTAGATTTTCAATCTGGCTAATGTTTTGGATCATAAATGGCTTGCTTTATTATAACTGAGACTTTAGACATTTTTAGACTTCAGAGGAAAGTGCACCCTTGAAATTATTTACTTGCCATAATTCTTCAAGTGGAATTTATTCCCAGATACTAAACATCATTATATTGTAGAGAACTGCTTTTCTGTGGTGAATTGTGGCAGCCATTCATCAATAGGACATAACAGTGAACTTGTTAGACTGAGGACTGAATGAAGTATTACCAAGCAGATCTTGTCAGATGACATTCAGATATTCATGCAGTCATTGCAGGATCTTGATAGTGGTCTCCCACTGTGAATTAAGCAACTGCTTTAACTGGAAAGTCGTAACTTCGGAATGTTATAGACCTATTGTTTACTCTGTGCATACCCATGTTCCTTTCAGTTGTGGGCTTACAGCAGGTTTTTTACTGTTTTGTTTCAAATTTATAATACTGTATCTCTGATTTTAAAAACCATCACTTTCTGGGAACATTTACACACATGAAAAAGTCTGAGACAGTGGATTCTACTTCTGGAATTTTTATTTCATGTGAATGTTGTCTCATGCTTCAAGACATACAATATAATATAAAGGCATGAAATGGGAGAAATTTTAGTTAAAACTTAAATCCGAGAAATGATGCAAAGTTATGACTGTCTTTGTTTAATTTACATTTAGAGAACCTGATACTGTTGCAGAATTTTTTTGTGGTATGTAGTTTTGTGGATCTGAAATTTGTTTACAGAGTGTTTTATCACTCTGTCTGTGAATACATCCACACTAGGAGCTAAGGGTGTAATTCCTAGCTCATGTACACATACACATGCTAGCTTGATGAGTGCTGCACATTCAAAATGGAGTTTGTAACTTGGTAAAGATACATATAGAGTTCAAATCTCACAGAGAATTCATAAACTATACAGAGTCCCAAAAATCACCACAGTGCTTAATACCTTGATTTATCCGTCAAAGAACTTCTTGGGAATTTCTTTACTTTCTTCTGACCCACATAATCCAAAACATACTTTTAGTGATGATTGAATCTTGATTCTCAGATAGAAAAGTCATGATTTGAGAATTCCCTTCTCATTTAAAACAGTTTTGATCAGTTTGATAGTGTGCCTGGAATAATTTGCATTCTGGAAGAAAATTAAGGACCATCTGAATGTCTACACAAAGTTACTACATGGTGTATGATACCCTGTTTGCACTTCAGGCATTATTTCCTCACAATTCTAATTAGCTTTCCCAAATTCATTCCTACAGGAACAGATATAGGTAAGTGACGGACCCACCACTATTGTTTACTATGTAGGGTTACCAGATAGCAAGTGTGAAAATTGGAACACTTTTTTCAATGTGTGTGAGTGAGAGAGAGGAATAGTTCCAGATATAAGACACAGCTGCTAATATCGGGATGGGCCTGATAGTGTCAGGATATCAGGTCACCCTATTACTATAACAAATGTTCATACGTTGAAGTTTTTTTGCTTCCTTGTCATTATATACACCAGAATTATATGTACTGAAACATTTGTAATTTGGTCTCATCCATAACCAAAATATGATACCCATCTTCTTTTTACCATTTTCTGTTCCCACAAGTACTTAAAAAGTAATTATTTTTGGAATAAACAATTCTGGTAAATACTCTCCCTTTCATACAATTTTTAGGTAATTAAGAGGACATGTGTACACCACTTTCCTACAATTCATAAAATCATGAATACTTTTCCTCTTCCTCAAAGAGCACAAAATCAAATTTTACATATAAGCAAAATGAAGGAGCAAACATAATAGTGGAATAGGAATGGGGAGGAAAGACAAAGATTATTGTAATAAGATTATAAGGTTCATCAACAAAGACTGATATGCAAGAAGGATATATTTTCATAACATGGCTTTTTAAATATAAATATTTATGTCAAATATTTAGGGTACAGATGTAGGAGACCTGCTTGAGATTATTTACCATCTTACGTTAACAGTAAACTGCCACCACCAAGCGTGTTCCAAATCTTAGGGGAGAGCCACTTGGAACTCTGCCTTCCCCCAAATAATTTCCCCAGTTTTTATTCCCCTTTTCCTGGCAGGAATGAGACTGATTCACCTCCCAGCAATTGCCGGTGAGCCCAGATCCAAAAAACCCTTGGATCTTAAAACAAGGAAAAATCAATCAGGTTCTGTAAAAGAAGACTTTTAATTAAAGGAAAAGAGTGACAGGAATACCTCTGTGAGATTAGCATGCAAGCTACTCTCACAGACAACAGATTCAAAACCCAGAGGATGACCTTCTGGGCAAACTTTAGTTACACAAAGATACCCAATTTGATTCTCCCTCTTATGCAAAACGAAGTCACAAAAGAAAATGAACATAATCTAATACATTCCT
The DNA here is from genome assembly GCF_003597395.2 of Chelonoidis abingdonii. NCBI lineage: Eukaryota > Metazoa > Chordata > Testudines > Testudinidae > Chelonoidis > Chelonoidis abingdonii. The sequence continues at coordinate 69,877,671 of NC_133774.1, read as the reverse complement.
TCTCTAAACACTTACTACTTTTAAGAAATATTACATGGCTGATTCCTGGATCCTTCACTCCAGCACAAAACTTTTCTGAACAAAGACTGATTTCCCTCCTCCCTCTTTGAAAACATCTTGTCCCCCCATTGGTTCCTCTGGTCAGGTGTCAGCTAGGCTAGGTGAACTTCTTAACCCTTTAAAGGTAAAAGAGGAATTAACTCTTTACAGGTAAAAGAGGAATTAACCCTTAACTGTCTATTTATGACAATTTGTCATGATTTTTTGTAGGTGTCAGTTAGAAATGAGTCTGAAGGAAGGATTTGAAGGAAAGGAGGTTATTGGCCTCGATCACACATACAATCCCACCTTTTGACAAACTCCTAAACCAGCAGTGCCCACACTTCTCTTTAGAATGCTCCAACCAGCAAACCTACTTCCCCCTCTACCCCCAGGGGAAGCTGTTATGCTGGAGGCCTCTCCTGCCCTTCTACTTCAATTAACTTTTACTTTCAGTATTGCATGAGGAGTCTAGGGCGAAGGGGGCAGAGACTGGTGCTGCCAAACTTGAAATCTCTGCTGTACTACACCTGCTTCAGGCTCTGTCCTGCTCAGAGCACATGAGTATGTACTGCAGGCAGTAACTGTCTGATACTATCTGTTGGCCAAAGGGGAAACTGCTAGTAGCTCAGGTGAAATGTCTGAGCTACTAGCAGTTAATGTGCAGGTTTGAGAGTCCCCTCAAAATCTGACCTAAATTGTGACAAGTTTTGGCAATGCTACAGGCTGGAGGACACCCAGAGTGGCAGAAGAATGAGCCCAATTATGTTACGTGAAATTTGTTTCAGTTCTTCTTTCTCTGCTGAAAGGGAATGTGATCGTAAGTCATGTTACTCCCTCTCAGCACAAAGAGGCAACAGGGGACAGCTAGGGAGTAGAAAATGTGTACATACTCCTTTATAATATTGGAAGGGTAAAGAAGGACATAGAAAGTATATGTCAAATAAAATTATCCAATATTTCATTAAATGGTTCTGAATTTAGAAATGTAGAAACCCCTTGCAGTACAGATGATGTAATCATCTCCTTGAAGGTCTACATTCATGATGTATCTGGAATATTACATTATCACTAGTAGATGAAAACCCATTTTGTCATGCACATGTGTCAGTTGGGCCAAGTAATATACAATATGTGCAGTCTCCCTCAAATAGCCAATGAAATTGTTGCATGCACAATAGCTGTAGAGTAAGGTTGATGATTGGTTAACTAATCTGTGATATCTTGATGGTCTAGAACTCTTGACATGGCACGGATACATGGCTTAGTGTAGCTATATACTACATGGGTGTAATTCGTAAAGTCAGAGTGACTGAGAGCTTGAGAACTTTAAAAACTGCACAATTAACAGACCCACAAATCCCAGTTATGATTGATTGTGGTGGTATTCTAAACAAAAAGAGCTCTCAGACATACTTTTATCTGTTTCCTTCTCTTCATACTGTCTCTGTGGACATTCTAGACTTCATAGTGGTACACAGGTTGCATCTCTACCACAAGTTAGGAAGTGAGTCCCTGCTCCTGTGTGAGAGCTAGTACGAGTTGTCATAAACAGATGTTTAAGGGTTAATGCCTCTTTTACCTGTAAATGGTTAAAAAGTTCACCTAGCCTAGCTGACACCTGACCAGAGGAACCAATGGGGGAACAAGATGTTTCAAAAGGAAGGAGGGAAGTTTTTCCTTTGCTGAGAGTTTCAGCCAGAGTGAAAAAGATCAAGGAACCAGCCTCTGATCAGAGTAGTAAGTTTTAGAAAGGAATAAATAGGTTTATGTTTATTTCTTTGTGGCCTGTCTTATGCAAATTGAGGCAGAATCAAATTGGGTATTTGAGTTTTTTGTTTTTTTTTTGTGTAACTAAATTTGTGCCCAGGGGAACATCCTCTGTGTTTTGAATCTGTTGTCTGTGAGAGTAGCTGATATGCTAATCTCTCCCAGAGGGTTTTCTTTTACCTTTCTTTTCTTAAATTAAAAGCCTTTTTTCTTAATACCTGATTGATTTTTCCTTGTTTTTTAGATCCAAAGGGATTGGATCTGGACTCACTAGGGATTGGTGGGGGGAAGGGAGGAGGGCTGGTTAATTTCTCCTTGTCTTCAGATCCAAGGGGTTTGGGTCTGTGTTCACCAGGGAATTGGTGAAGTCACTCAAGACTACCCAGGGAAAAAGGGGGTCCTTGGGGGTGGTGGCAGCGATACCAGATCTAAGCTAGTAATTAAGCTTAGAAGTGTCCATGCAGGTCCCCACATGTGTACCCTAAAGTTCAGAGTGGGGAAGGAACCTTGACATGAGTATAAATAGTAGTGTAGCTGCAGTTGCATGGACAGCGATATGCTGCCCTGAATATATACTCATTGGGTTCTGGTTGGTTTTACTTGGCACAGCTAAGCTAAGTTTTTTTGCTATTTGAAATATTTGATAAGAGAGTTTGCCCTTTGCATCGTTTTCCGTAATGTAGAAGCTTCAAAAATAAATGTGGAATGATGCACTAAACCTCTCACAAAAATTCTGTAACATTGAAACTTCTTGGGAATTTCTTCACCTTTTCATAGTTTATATAATAAAAAACCTCAGTGATGATTTTGTCAGGGTTCGCAGTGATTTGGAGAATCTTTTTTCTTTCTTATTCAGGTAAGTTCTTCGAGTGCTTGCTCATGTGTATTTGACAGTATGTGTATGTGCTTGCCATATGCACTGGTGCTGGAAGTTTTTCCCTCAGCAGTAGGGAAATGCAAGAAGGAACTGAGGGTGGAGGGATCGTGCGGCTCCCCTTATAGCGTACTATAGCGGCACCACTCCAGAGATCACAGCAACGCTCCCCCTACTGCTGAGGGAAAAAACTTCTGGCACCAGTGCACTTGGTTAGCTCACACACCTACTGTGGAATAGACATGAGCAACATATCTCGACGAATGCCAGTTACAGAACAGTAACTGTCCGTTTTTATCACTTTGTTGGTGTGCATGGAATAATTAGCATGCTGAAATCAAAGTAAGGTCTAGTTATTAAACATCCACATGAAGTAACTTCGTGGTGGACTTTAAGCATGTCCCCTACAATTTTAGTTTTCTTAAATCTGTTCGCTGAGAGATAGACCCAAACACTGATAGATCCACTATTGTACTTAACCTCAGTGTAGGCCCACACAAAATTGTATTGTTGAGCAACCTGTGTGAGCAGTAATAACTGTTTGCTGAGTCTCAGATCTTTAACAACTATTCAATACTGGTCCAATATTTCATGTCTATCTTCATATGGGTTAACTATACTTAGACTTGCTACTACTCATTAGAGCAAAAGGTTTGAGTGGCAACGATCTAGTGATTAGAGAAAACTGTCTTTTGTTGTATTTGCTTAACTTAAGCTACAGTTTCTCTTGGTTGAAATTGTTGCTTAATGTATGCTTACCAGGTTCAATGATGTGTTCCCAAATGGTGTTCCCTTTGCCTTTGAGTCAAGAGTCCTAGTTTTGGAAAATTCTTTTTTTTTTCCTTTGGTTTACCCGCCATTCTTTCGTGCCCAGTTGTTCCCTGGACAGCTTAACCTTGCAAATCTTGAACAGCTTTTTCGAACTCAAAGGAAAGTAAGGTTCAGTGTGTCCTTGGCACTTTCCCTCATCTAATTACTTCATAGTTATAATTTCTTCTCTCTATGACTTACATTTGTGAGAATGTACAAAAGCAGTAAATGAACTCTTGAAAAGAGGAGGAAAGAAAAATTCAATTATAATCTAGCACAGTATCCTTTACCAAAATGTACTGAAGTCAAGCAGAGCAACCAGTTACTGAATTAGACAAAGCTTTATGCAGTGTATTTCTCTTAATGCTGCTTCTGATCATAATGCCAGTAAACCTTTTATAGGTTTGGCCAAGACAAAACTGATATATTTTTTGAGACGTGTAAATAGGCTTTCTTCTAATAAATAGGTTCAGTTCATCAATTTGAGCCAAGAAAACGTGTTTTCGTTGTAATATCCTTGCATATTTATAAGGCTAAGGATAAGGTCCTTCAGAAATTTAATAATTGGATTTCAAAAGAGGGATCTCCACATATGTGAAAGCATATGATCTGGCCTTCCATGCATTTCTGTGAAATTTAGGTTTTGTTTTTCCAGTGTATAGTTGCTGGATGTACCTCTTCAACTTTAAGTACTCAATTACACTGGTCCTTGCAACATCGAGATTTTAATCACTATCAGTTGGCATTATCAAAAAAACATTTGGCACAGATTATATTTCACCTGTACTTTGCAATAAATTACACAATGTGTAGAAAATGTGGGAACAGTTGAAGATTAAGCAGATTATAGAAGGACATCCTGCTCATTTCATCACAATATCTTTACAAAAAATAATGGGTGTTCTGGGTTGTGGAGGCCATGTCCCCTGCCCTTCTATTTGGCCACAAACTCCTTGCCCCAGGGAGCTGACCATTTAAACTCATGGAGTTTTCCATACATTTCATTCTTCCTCTTTAATATTTTGTCATGGGCTGGGATGGGGTGGCCCAAATTGGAGCTAATGATTTAACTAGTATTCTGATTAAAAATATTCTTCATGAGATTCACTAAAATACAAAATTGGGTGGAAAGATATGTTATTCTGCTCTCTCTCATTTTCCCTAAGCCAAATATAGATAATAAATAAATAGATGTACTAATATGGTAAAAATATGTCATCAACTTGCTTTCAGGAGTTTTATTACAGTAAACATATTCAGGATTTTTAGTTTAAATACAAGATTATAATCTGTGTACAGTGTTTTTGTTCTTGGTTAAATAATTGTTTTGGGAGACTTGTACAAATCTCAAAACCCAAGATGTTTTATGGCATACTTGAAATTTTCACTTTCGTAAATAAAAAGTTGTCTTTGATTTTAAAAAAATGAACACAATTTTAAAGCTCAATGAAGTACAACATATACTTATTTAGTTATTTAAAATTTATTAGGTTGAAATTTTTAAAAATGTATTCCTCGTGAGGATGGTCAATAGCAGAAACATTTGCTAGGTGTATTGTGTATAACAGATTATTTGGCTAGTGCAGTGTATTGCTTTTAAATACAGTATGCAAATACTTCTGAGTCATTACAGTGAATACTGTCAGTTATATCTGTTTTATATAATTGTGAAAATATGCACTGACAGAAATATCTCAGTTGATGCTGTAGAAGTTTTAATAGTCTGTTTTATCAATTATTTTTGGTTTATGTTAGTGAGTCGTTCACTGAGACTTTTTAAAAAAGACCATTGATTATACTTACCTTATTAATATTTCTATGGGACCTTAAAAGTATAATGCATAATATTAGTGGTAAGTATCATCCTTATCATCATTGTCATCACTGTGTTCAAATCTGTGCAATTCTGTACTTCAGTGTCATGGGGCAAACTAAGAATGGTGTGGATGTCTTAATTCAGATCTTTCATGGTACTTGCTGTTGCTTTTGTGTCTTAAAGATTCATGTGCTGCTGAAACATGGCTCTTTTTAAGGCTTGTTTTCCCATTGTGTATCACAGTTCTCCATTTATATCGGCTAAATGTTAGGCTAATAGTGCTGAGTAGCCTAAAATGGAGTTTATGTAAACAATTGCTTCTGTTTTATATTTCCTATACTCTCAAGTTCTATAACACCTAGTCTTTATAAAACATTTTGTGATAATAGTTCATCTTCAGCTTGTGTGTCTTGAACTTTTTTCAAAATATCTAAACTTGCAGACAAAGACATAATAAAATCCACCACCAGCAAGCTGAAGCTAGACAAATTAAGACTGAAAATAGGGTGCAGACTTTTCACAGTGATAGTAACTAACTGTTTTGGAACAATTTCGTGAAGGTTGTGGTGGCTTCTCAATCACTTGGCGTTTTAAATGAAGATTGGATATCTTCTTAAAAGCCGTGTTCTAGTTCAACAAGAAGTTAGGGGCTTCATCCAGGAATTACTGGGTGAAATACTGTGTCCCGTGTTATACAGAAGGTCAGACTGGATGATTATAATGGTCGCTACTGTTTTTAAGTTCTATAAACCTATTTTCTTTAATATGAATTAAGATGAACTGAAGACAAAACTGTAGGTATTTTAGAAAAATAAAACTGAAGCATGATTTGTAATTTTCACTATCCACATTCTTTTGTTTAAATTAGGGGTGGGGAACCTTTTTCCTATCAAGGGCCATTCACTCACAGAAAAAATCACTTGCGGGCCACACACAACCCTGTTTGGTGTGTGTGTATATGTGAGAGCTTGGGGCTTCCACTAGGCTCAGGGGTGAGGCCAGAAATGAGGGGTTCAGGGTAAGGGAGGGGGCTCCGTGCTGGGGCAGGGGATTGGGATGCAGGAGTGGGTGAGGGCTCTGGCTAGGTATACGAGCTGGGATGAGGGGTTTGGGGTACAGGAGGGGGCTGTGTGCTGGGGCCAAGGGGTTTGGAGTGTAGTAGTGGGTTCAGGGCTGGGGCAGGGGATTGGTTCCCGGCCAATGGGAGCTGCAGAGACAGTGCTGGTGGCAGGGGGCAGCACATGGAGCTTCCCTGATTGCCCCTGCTCCTAGGGACCACTGGGACCTGCTGGTTGCTTCTGGGAGCTGTGGAGCGCCAACTGGACTGTTAATGGCCTGGCAACCCTAGCTTCCCACTACAGTGAGGCGAGCTGGCGCTCTCAGCTCAGTGCGTAGTCTCGAAGCTTCCGGCCAGTGATTGAGAGACTTGCCGTGGGTCGGATGAAATGAAGCAGCAGGCTGGATCCCACTCTCGGGCCATTGTTTCCCCACCCCTGGTTTAAATAATGATTTAGTAACACAGAAATTAGAGAGAGAAAACATTTATTTCAGAATCAATTTTTATGGACAATTCTGTGCTTCAAGTACCACTTCTTAGTCACAGACATCATCTAATACTCCTAGGGGAATTCAGCGCCGCTGCGTAAGTGCAGAATTAATGTCCCTATAGATTTTTTTTTCTCCTCCAGAATAATTGATTCTGAAGGGGAGGCAAAGGGAAGCAGTCTGATGTGGCTCCAGAGGGCAGCTGACTCATGGACTGGAGCAGCCCTCCATGGCGAAGGAGCGGGCAGAGGCTGCCTTCCTCACAGTGCCCTCCCCAAGGGGCCAGGTGTGGAGGCATGGGATAAGGGGGGGATGGCCAGACCGGGGCCCATGGGATTGCTGGGGGTGTGTGTCACAGACTGATGTTCAGAAGGGACAGTGGGGGAAACAGACTCGGGGAGGGGGCACAGGAACTAGTGTGGTGACACTGAGTCAGGAGCTGAATGGTAGTCGGGGTGCAGGGCCACCTGGGGACGGGGAAGGGGAGGTGCAGGGACCAGGGGAGATGGGATGGCTGAGTGGGGGTGCAGGGACACATGGGGACAGCGGCAGCTATGCCTGGCTGAGTGGGGGTTCAGGGTCAAATGAGGACAAGGGCAGATGGGCTTGACTGAATGGGAGAGGCTAGGGGTCAGACAGGGTCTATATCAGGGAAGCTCCTCAATTCCCTAACAATCCTTCCCCCACCCCTAAAAAGCAACAACTGTTCCATACTTCTGCCACCCACACCCAATAAGCCTTCATGTTCACTCCCAGGCTCCTTTCCAGCAATTACTTCCCTCTCCCTCAGCTCCTCTGTTACTCCTGACCTTTGACTCCTTCTGAGGGCTGCGGGAAAGAACATTCTATTTTGTAGTTTAAATGAATTATTACTCTAAGTTCTGTATTAATATGCCTAGTAAGGAATCTGTTTGTCAAAAAACATTTCCTGACTCTTTTTTGTTGTTTGTATTGTTACAGACGTACTTGCTGACAGGTATTTTGAAATAAATTTCCAAAATAATTGAAACTGATGTGATTATACTGTGTTATTTTGACTAATAAAATATGCAGCATCTTGAATAATTTTAAAATACTGTGCACAGATTTTTTTTTGGCGGGGGGAGTGTTCAGAATTCTACCAGGAATAATCTAGGTCCATTTAGTGAATGCATGAAATCACATTGTGGTGCATTGTAACTTAATGTGCTTACCTTTCAGAAATGAAAAGATAATCACTCTTAAAAATGCATTTTTATCAAATTGTTTTATTTTTGCCATTTTTTATAATACAATATCTTCCCATAATCTCTCATTACAAATATCAAAAAGAAAAGAGAAGAATAAGCGTTGTCAAAAACTCCCCTGAGGTTTTATTTTTTTTTATATTGACAGCCAAACGGCAAACTGCCAGGGAGGAAACAATAGCAGGTGCTCATTTTGCTTCGCTAGATCTTGCCCTAGTTTTTGGCCCTGAGGTGTACAGGTTTATTTATCGTAATTGTTTATTCAGTTTTTATTGGCATCTTTCCAGATTTGGTTACTGACATGTCTAAAAGTAACAGAATTTAACCTCTAAGCCTGTCCTGAATTTTTGAAATAGGTTTTAGTAGAGATATAAAGATCATATTTTGTTAAAAAGATGTATGCTAAGGGGACTGTCTTTTGAAGCAGATATCTTAATATAGATATAAAGCAATGCTCAGACCAACAGAGTCTATTAATGAACATTGGATCTTTTTGGTTTCTATGTAAGTTATTACCATTTAAGCAATAAACTTCCTGTAAATAAGAATGAAATAATTAGATCTGGAAAGGAACGGTGCTGTATTTGAGATAGTTGGATGTATTTTTATGCACAAAGCGTTCAGTGTAGGCTGACTAGACAGCAACTGTGAAAAATCACGACGAGGGTGAGGGGTAATAGGAGCCTTTATAAGAAAAAGACCCAGAAATCGGGATTGTCCCTATAAAATCTGGACATCTGGTCACCCTAACGTAGTGCCTGTTATGGCACTGGACAAGCCCTGGCCGTTTGGGACAGGGAAAAAAAAGAACAGTTCTTCTGCATTTGGAAACAGTTCCAAGGAGTAGAAACTGACCATGATAGGAGCAGAGAGCTGTGGGGAAAGAATCAGGCCCTACCTGGGACTCTCAGGCTGCCTGCACCTGCTCAACCTCCGTGGAAAAAGTGATGGCATCAGATATTGCTTTCTTCAGTTTGAACTCTGGGCAGTTTTTACTCTGTTGATCAGATTTGAGCTAAAAAGCTTCAGTGGCCTTTCCATTTTATTTTGGGAACTGATTTTATCACTACCTTCCCTTCACCTTGTTTTTTCTTTTTAACTGGTGCATTGAGTACTGTACCTCTGGCCTGCAGGCTAGGGTAAACATCCTCTTTTGAAACTGCTGATAATGCCAGTCACTGTATCCGCCAGCAAAGAATGCTTTAATAGCTGGCACTCTTCTCTGCATGTTGCCTGTTGCTAGTCGTGATTAGTCTCTACCAGCAAAGGGCAGAAGAGTAACCATGCTAAACAGGCTCCTTCATCAAAATAACTTGCGCTATCCCATGTTATATGGTCATGAGTAACTTCATCAGTTTGTAAAACATATATTACTCTATTACATTGTACAAGAGATTGCAGGAAATATGAGCTATTTAAAATATATATATATATTTTCAACATATTAAAGAGGAAGCTGCTCTCACAGCTTGAGATAGACCAACTGCACATTACATCCCAGACTCAAGAAGACCTGGAAGAACAAGTGGATGTGCAGCCCACACCTGAAGCTGAAACTTCACTGCCACCCCC
>NC_133774.1:69793945-69863745 GCF_003597395.2 Chelonoidis abingdonii | reverse complement strand
AGGCGTTCATGCACTGCTGTTAGTTTCTTTAGCCAGTAGGTGTGGATCATGTCTGGTCCAGGTGCTGTCCAGCTCTTCATGTTCTTGACCCGCTGCTGGATGTCAGATATATATATACGGTGTCAGATTACCATATTTTGAATTCCTTTTCTGAGATTGTTTAGGTAAGAGACCTCCTCACCTATGCCCCCCAATTCAGAATACCATTTGAATTTCAATATTCATATAAATTACATGTATAGAGTGAAAAGGGGCAAGCCAATATCATCTGTTGTTTATAGGAAAAAATAATTGTTTCATCAAATATAGAGGTGTTATAATACGTAGATACTTCCAGATGATGACGCTTTGCCCACTTCAAGATTATATATATATGAGTAAAGGTAGTATTTGCAAAATTGTTTCACATAATTTGATACTTCTGATATTTCAGTATGTTGTGGAATTTCAGGATACTGAATATTTTTTACATTGAGGTACATGATAAATTAAAAAGACTTGTTACACAAAATTTTGTTCAGAAGGTTTATTGTGACTTTTTGAGGAGATTCCATGGAGAATATATAGTGTAGAGAAAACATAGGACTGGGAGTCCCCGAGTCACATACTGCCTGTGCCACTGATAGGACTTTACATTTATGCTTTACTTGCAAAGTGCTATGTAAAAGCATTGTTTGATTACAGCTCATAACATCATTATGAAAGAAGCTAAGCTCATTAGCTCTAGTTTCCAAACTGGGAAACTTCTGTTCAGTGAAATTACATGACTTTCCCAAGATCACATAGCAAGTCAGTTTATAAAGAGGACTAAAATCTAGTCTACCCTTAAACACAGCCTTACAGGAAAGTCACTTAACCTCTCTGTTTCCAAGGGTAGCAATTCTGATATATGTTTGTGTATATCTTTTAATGCTGCATATTTTTATTATTTTACAGTATTATAATAGAGAATAGTATGATACAGTAATATCAAAAAAAAAAGGAGAGCTTAATGGGCATATACCCTCTCTCTTATGTGTTTAGTAATACTTGGTAATTGCTTTTCTAGCAGGAGAGGGAAAAAATTTTAATATAGAGGTATCATGTATTCAGTCTAATCCATGAGAAATCTGAGCTTTTTTGAGATGCTTTTTTGACACTTAGTCCTTGTTCAATATGTACTCCTAATAATGGAGACATTTGATTTTATGTGGATTCTGCCTTTTCCATCAGTTACAATGAGCCAAAGGGTGTGTGAAAAATTTAAATGATAAAAAAATATCTCTTTAATATGGTAATAGTGACAAACAGCAGTGTTCACCTTTATATGATCAAGGGATGTGTTGGGGGATAGATGATGTAGAGTGTTCCTAACATGTTTGTAATTTTTCATTATCTTATATGATGTAATAGAATTTTCTCATCCCAACTGCAATTATTTCTTGCTATAAATTAAACCTTGCCCACATGAGTGGAAATGTAAAATGCAGTTGTACTTTAACACCAGCATTAAACTGGTGACTGAGAACCACTTCCTTTGCTTTTTATTTAATATGTACGTGAAACAATAGAGATGGTGATTTGTCTAATTGCTGCACTGTAGTTACAATTATAGAGAAAAGGTCAATCTAGTCATCACCAATTAAAGTAGGGAAAAGCTACATTTATAGCCCTGAAGAACCGTTATGTCAATTTTATGCTGTTCATCAGGGTACGTTTTCTAGGATGTATAAATCTAATCTTCCTTGGTAGCAGACTCACTTCATTATAGGCATTTGGTGCTGTAGAGGAGAGGTAACCCTGAGCAACATCTGTTAATTGCACATCCTTTCATTGTATCTCATGTTTTTCAGGATTCATGTACTGTTAAACCTGGCAATTGTCATGAGTAGAAATGGATGTTCCAGATTGCTCTTTGACCTCCTATTCTTATATATTTAACAATGTGAAGAATGAAATTATGGAGTCTTGTGTCTTCTAATCTTTTCTTAAAGGCTGTGAGGGATAGATAGTACTAATTGATTTCAGTTCTAGTATTGCCTACATTTTTAAAGGGACTGTTTTCACAGTTCCTACCATGATAGCAGGTTCTGCCTGGAACTTTAATATATAAAGTGTTACCAAAAGCATAAAGGGATATTCAGGAACTTACTTATTCATGTATATTTGCTGTGCGGTCAAAGGGCTTTCTCTCTGGTTCTTCATTTTAGTTGATCTGTTTCTACTGTCATGCTGGCTAAAATCATGAGTAACTACACTGGTGTGTAAAAAGCGACAGAGTCCTGTGGCACCTTATAGACTAACAGAAGTACTGGAGTATAAGCTTTCGTGGGTGAATACCCACTTCGTCAGATGCATGTGATGGAAATTTCCAGTGACAGGTATAAATATACAGGCAAGAATCAGTCTAGAGATAAGGAGGTTAGTTCAGTCAGGGAAGATGAGGCTCTCTTCTAGCAGTTGAGGTGTGAACACCAAGGGAGGAGAAACTGCTTTTGTAGTTGGCTAGCCATTCACAGTCTTTGTTTAATCCTGAGCTGATGGTGTCAAATTTGCAAATGAACTGAAGTTCATCAGTTTCTCTTTGGAGTCTGGTCCTGAAGTTTTTTTGCTGCAGGATGGCTACCTTTAAATCTGCTATTTTGTGTCCAAGGAGGTTAAAGTGTTTTTCTACAGGTTTTTGTATATTGCCATTCCTAATATCTGACTTGTGTCCATTTATCCTTTTACATAGCGATTGTCCAGTTTGGCCGATGTTCATAGCAGAGGGGCATTGCTGGCACACATGATGGCATATATTACATTGGTGGACATGCAAGTGAATGAACTGGTGATGTTGTGGCTGATCTGGTTAGGTCCTGTGGTGGTGTCGCTGGTGTAAATATATAGGCAGAGTTAACATCAATGTTTGTTGCATGGATTGGTTCCTGAGTTAGAGTGACTATGGTGCGGTGTGTGGTTGCTGGTGAGAATATGCTTACGGTTGGCGGGTTGGCTGTGTGCGAGGACTGGCCTGTCTCCCAAGGCTTGTGAAAGTGAGGGATCGTTGTCCGGGATGGGTTGTAGAGGACTGTAGGTGATGGCCAGTGGAGTTCTGTTGGTTTCTTTCTTGGGCTTGTTTTGCAGCAGGAGGCTTGTGGGTACATGTTGGCTCTGTTGATTTGTTTTCTTATTGTGGATATCGTAGTTTTGAGACTGCTTGGTTAAGATCTTGTAGGTATTGGTCTCGTCTGAGGGGTTGGAGCAAATGCAGTTATACCTCAGCGCTTGGTTGTAGACGATGGATTGTGTGGTATGTCTGGGATGGAAGCTGGAGGCATGAAGTTACGCGTAGCGGTCGGTGGGTTTTCGATATAGGGTGGTGTTAACATGACCATCACTTACTTCTACCGTGATGTCTAGGAAAAGGACCTCCCATGTAGATTGGTCCAGGCTGAGGTTGATGGTGGGGTTGAAGCTATTGAAATCGTGGTGGAATTCTTCCAGTGTCTCCTTCCCATGGGTCCAGATGATGAAGATGTCATCAATATAGCATAGGTAGAGAAGGGGCATGAGTGGATGAGAGCTGAGGAAGCGTTGTTCCAGGTCAGCCTGGAATGTTGGCATATTGTGAGGTCGTGCGGGTGCCCATAGTGGTGCCACTGGTCTGGAGTCACCAAATTTGAAATAATTGTGCATGAGAATAAAGTCACAGAGCTCAGCAACCAGTTGTGCTGTGGCCTCTTCAGGGATACTGTTCCTGACAGCTTGTGTTCCATCTGTGTATGGGATGTTTGTGTAGAGAGCCTCCACATCCATGGTGGCTAGGATGGTGTTTTCTGGAAGATCACCAATGCATTGTAGTTTTCTCAGGAAATCAGTGGTGTCAGAGATAGCTGGGAGTGCTGGTGGCGTAGGGTCTGAGTAGAGAGTCCACATATCCAGACAGTCCTTCAGTGAGAGTGCCAATGCCAGAGATGATGGGATGTCCAGGGTTTCCAGGTTTGTGGATCTTGGGTAGTAGATAGAATAACCCTGATCCACATTGATGTGGATAGGATTACATTACTATAAAACAGGTGTGATTAAAATTGGCTCACTGTATTTATCTTAAAAAGTTATTTAATATCTTGAAACAAATAAAAACCCACATTTTAATAGATTATATCTGGAACTCACAAATATTAAGTACTTTTAAAGAAATTGTAGGACTGCACAATTATGGTGGATGGCATATATTATATTATTTAAACTTACATTTTTAGTCATTTGATTTACTGATTGCTGCAATAGATTAAATATGGGCTATAATATGAGTTTCTAAATGTTTCACAATGTGTTTGAGTTAAAATATAATTGTCCTGTTTGCCCCCAAATTCTAACAAATTTAAATCTGAGGCCATGCTCTAAACTTAATTCTTATGTTCCTGGAAAAAAAAATTTGAGGAAAGTATTTCCTTTTCAGTATAAGATTCAACAGCTAAAAATTTCTGTGAAAAATTACTACACTTTCACTACAAATTACATTTAAATGTGAAGGCATACTTTCAGTACAGCTTTTCTTGCCAAAACCATCTGGCATTTCAAGAGGAGTGTCTGAAAATAAAATCTGGTGGAAAGCAAATTAGGAAAAAAATAATTTGACAGTGTACTACAGTTTTATTAAAAATTCTCATTAATGATGCTTTTTTAAGTAGGTGGATGGGCATGAGTAAGGAAAATTAAAATTAATATAATTCCATAAATAACCTTATGTTCAGCTCAGTGTTGATTTAAATGTTAAGAAATGCAAAGTTTTGGTTACATGTACGTAATGAAAGTAATATAAGTAAACAAGAATGCAAAAATAGTTATTGATCTCATAAGATATACTAATTAGAGATGTATATAAGATTTTTGTAGAAAAAATCTGGTATATATTGTTGTTTGAGAAAATAATATGATACGATAACATGAGATCATAGAATTAAAGACTGTATTGTAATCCATAAATACAAAGGGGCAAAGTTAAAGTTTCATGCACAACTTTTACATTGTTTTCTTAATTTGGAACACTTAATACTATATTATTAATATTTTCTTAGCTTTAAAAATGTAATTTCTTAGGGTTTTTTTAAACAGAAAAAACAATTTCCATAGTTCAGATCTGTTTGGTGCTATCTTGCCAGAATACTCTATTGTTTATGCTATATGTAAGAATTTTGCAGATGAGAATCTTCACTGAACTCTATGAATGGGGCTGCTTTTATATTTCAAGAGGCACAGTGAATGAAGCATGGGCTCCTGATGTCTGTTTTCCTTTTCTAAACACTTACAATTAATTTCAGTAGTTAAGGTGCACAGTGAATGAGGGCACGCTTAGAAACTATGTGCTGAATGAGGCTAGGACTTCTTCTAGTTCCTGAAATGCAATGTTCAGAGACTTATTATTTGGTCAAACCAAAATCATTCTTTACCAGAATACTTAAACACACTTCCCTTCTGAGAAAGCAGTTTTGAAATTTCTATCCTCAGCTGTTTTGCATCTAGAGCTGTTAATAAATATGGGCGGCATTTAAAAAGTGCTTAGGAGGTTTAGAAGCATAAGTCTCTTTTGAAAATCTCTCCCAACATTTTTTTCTGTATCTGTGTAAACACTCACACATACTCTCTCACATATTTTCTACTTGTCCTGCAATTTGGCTTAAAGAATGGCTCAATCATTTTTAAAAAAATCTCCTTAAGACAGAGACTAGGCCTGGAAAGCTTCAGCTCCAAAATGATTTTATCAGGACATTTCCAAGGACTGAAGCCAACATTGTAGAAAGGAGGTGCTTTTGCTCTCTGCATAATGTAGTAATCCTTGACTCCCATTATCTTTCTTTTCAACAGCCAACCAAATATTATGAACACTTAGAAGAAATATGTGGTATTGTTCCATTATCATGTCCAATTTTAGGTAGATTTAGCAGTTTGCAGACAGAATGAAAATCTAACCTTTCTTAAAACTTGCATATATTTAATATTTCTGATTTAAAAATCTATCGTGTTTCTAACATAAACACTTTACAAGGGTTCTTCCCGCCCCTTCCTTCCTCTCTCCCCTCCCTTCTTACCCTCCCCACTGGAAAAGGTTTGACACAGTGTCAGACCACAATCAGAATATATTTCAGCCCTTTGTAGATACAAAAATAAAATAGTGAATTATACCGTAGTATTATAAACTTTTCAGCATTATTTGGGAGACTTATTGTTTTGTAAAGACTTAGTGCTCAGTAGCAGTTACAAACCCCAGAGAGATTAATTTCTTTGTAAAATGGTTATGGGACATTGCCAGTGAGGGTATTTATGTGATAGTTCACCTCTTTTCTCCTCTGCAAATCTGTTTAAATTCCTATAAAGTAAGGATTGTTTTTCTGTGAAAGAGGTGAACACTTTGAAAAGACTGTAGAAAAGAACTGGTGTGAGTGTAATGGTGTTATTGTAAACTGACATATATTAGTTGTGCTATGTTTTCAGGGTTTAGTTCCTCAGATTATACTGATAGAGAATGAATATCTCCCAATGCGCCATTTAAAAAAAAAAAGGTGAATGCATGACCCAGCTAATTATAGGCCTGTAAACCTGACATTGATCGTGGGTAAGGTAATGGAGCGCTGATACAGGACTTGATTAATAAAGAATTAAAGGAGGGCAATGTAATTAGTGCAAATCAGTGTTGTTTCTGGACCACAGATTCTGTCAGAATAACTTGATATCTTTTATTTTATGAGATTATGCAGTTGCTTAATTTAAGATAATAGACTTCTATCAGGTATTTGACTTGTTACCCCCACAATATTTTGGTTAAAACACTAGAACAATATATAATTAACATGGCACAGAGCCAGCTTTAAATCCATTTAATAATTGAGAGGTCTCAAAATGTAACTGTAAATGGAGAATCATCATAAAATGGGTCTGTTTCCAGTGGGGTCCTGCAGGGATCTGTTCTTAGCCCTATGGTATTTAATGTTTTTATCAATGATCTGAAAGAAAACATAAATTCGTGACTGATAAAGGTTGGAGATAACACAAACATTGGGGGAGTGGTAAATAATGAAGAGGACAAGTCATGGATTCAGAACAATCGATCACTTGGTAAACCGTGTGAAAGCAAACAATGTTTTTTTAATACAATTAAATGAATACATCTAGGAACAAAGATTGAAGACCATACTTACAGGATGGGGCATCTATCCTGGGAAGCAGTGATTCTGAAACATTTTTTGGAGGTGAGGGTGGATAATCAGATGATTGTGAGCCCTAGTGTGATGCTGTGTCCAAAAAAGCTAATGTGATCTTGGGATGTATAAATAGGGGAATCTTGAACAGCTGTAGAGAGGCTATTTTACCTTTGAATTTGGCACTTGTGTGACCATTGCTGAAATACCATGCCCGATTTGGTGCCCACAAGGTTCAGGAAAGAGCCATGACAATGATTAAAGGATTAGAAAACATGCCTTATAGTGATAGACTCAGAGATCAATCTATTTAGTTTAACAAAGAGAAGGTTAAGGGGTGACTTGAATACTGTCTATAAGTATTTACATGGGTTACCAATATTTGATAATCGGCTCTTCAGTCTAGCAGAGAATAGGGTGACCAGATATCCTGATTTTATAGGGACAGTCTCGATTCTTGGGTCTTTTTCTTATATAGGCTCCTATTACCCCACTCCCTCATCCTGATTTTTCACATTTACTGTCTGGTCACTCTAGAAGAGAAAGGCATAACAATATCCAATGGCTGGAAGTTGAAACTACACACATTCAGATTAGAAATAAAGCATACATTTTCTGTGGTGAGATTAATCAATTGGAACAATTTACCAGGATTAGTGTGAATTCTCCATTGCTGACCATTTTAAAATCAAGATGGAATGTTTTTCTAAAAGATATGCTCTAAGAATTATTCTGGGGATATTCTATGGCCTGTGGTATACAAAAGGTCAAACTGGATGAACACAATGGTGCCTTTTGGCCTTGAAATCTATGAAGTACCTTCTGTCATTGGATTTAGCTCAGATACATTTTCTGTAGTAGAAAGAAAAGCTTCATACCATGTTGTAAATTGTTCAGTATTGGCCAACACATGTTTCAAACAAACAGAATACAGTAATGACATTTCAGATTATTAATGGAAATACATGGACAGCATGTTGTCATATTTGTGTGGAATTTTAAACTTTTTCCATACTCTTATTTAAAATAAATAGATTTCATTACTCTAATCAGACCAGTTTGGCTTCTAGTGTATCACTTTTCCCCTTGCTCCTAGTCTAGAATGTGATAGCTAAACTTCTTAGGATTACAGTTATTGATTATGTATTTGTATAGACAGTCTTAAGAACCTAGTTGCAGATTGATCTGGGTAGCACTTGACCTGCAAGGAGACTACATCCCTTTGGGATTTGCCATGGTGCTGATGATGTTTGTCTATTGGTTCTTTCATTGCTATTGTAAGGGGTTGACGTTAGCAATATAAAATGCGTCAAATACTGGTACTATGTTGTGTGCTTAATCTTGTTGTATCTTATATCTGGAGCAGATCCTTTGTCTCTGCTCATTTTTAATTAAAAACAAAACAAACAAAACAAATACAGTGATTTGGTAGCAGTCTTTCTACGTTTTATTATTTTTATTTGAAACTCCATCTGAACAGTTTTCAGGACAGCTTCCTTCTTTAGTGTAATTAAGAACAAGATTAAAGAAAATTCTTTTCTACTTAGTGAATGGTAGTAAATGTGTCACACATTCTTTGTTTTCTAGTTGTCCATGTTTTAGTTCGTGTTAACAAATTCCACTATCTAATTGGGAAAAAAGGATAATTGAGTTTTTGTATAATAAATATAATGATCACAACTGCTTTACCTAATCATGGCAATATATGACCTTATTTCCAAATGCATTTCTTATTGGCTTAGCAAGTATAGGTGATATCTGTACTTTAGAAACAAATTGTGATTTCTGGAACCTCTGATTAGGTCAAAAGTCCTAAGTATTTTCATTAGCTCCTTTTGGTGGTGTAGGGGACTACGGAAGACTGTGTCACGGCCTAGCTAGGGTGTCTCCGCTTTCTCGGCGGCCTAGTGAAAAGCCCCTGCTTGCTAAGTGGCCGGTCATTGTAGGACACAGCATGCCAGTTATAACTTGCTTTTAACTGGTTGAAACCAGTTTGTATGGCCTTAGGCCAAAGGGCGGACATAGCCTGTGGGAAGTCCCTTTTTGCATATGTATGAGTTGCTTTTGTATTGTGTATATATAGCTGTATGCTCCCGGTCCGCCTTTGGACTCCGACCCAGGCCGAGCTGAGCTTCGGTGCTGGGTTCCCCGCCTAAGTGACAGCAACACCCAGGTTCCCCGTTGCGGATGTGTCACTTTACCTTCATTAAAGCCAAATAACTCACTGTGTTTGTGGGCCTCGTCCTTGCAAAGCACTTAGGCACGTAACATGTGGACAGTAATGTACCAAGTTAGAGGATTTGTTTGGGTTTTTTTCAGTCGTGTCGTGTCTCCCTCCCCCTCCCCCCATGGAAAGAGAAAATCTTGAAGGAAAGTTTCTGAAACATTATTCAGTCAGAGCACAAATTAATCTAGCATCAGTTGATTTCCAGATGTGATGCATTCATGAAAAAAACTCTGTAGATTAGTTGACTGCAATGGACCTACATAGGGTTTTTCAGTCTGTTTGCTAAAGGAACCATAAACTTTAATAAATATGACTGTAGTTCAGACCTCATGCCTAGGAAACCTCAGTGAGATTTCTGGGGAGGAAAAACATGAAACACTTATTCTTCTGTCTATTGTTACGTACATTCTGTTAGTTAAAAATTCTGTAACTATAATGCATTTGCTGAGAAACGCTCTCTGTTGTACTTGATTTCATGGCCTATAGACTTCTTTCTGAGTTTTTTCATAATCCCAACATGAAGTTTATCATAACCTATAATCTCCACAGCCTCAGCGGTGAGGTTTCTTGTTTGGGACAAAACTTGCATTTGGCCTCTTTAAGGTTAGTAAACCGCACCCACTTCTTGCGAGTTTGAAGAGGAGAGAAAGGGGCCTCTGTGGTTGATTGGTTTGGCAGCCTATTGGCTCCTGTGCGTCAATTTTGTAAGCCCTTCCCCAGCCCTATTCTGCGCAGGGAATGAAAATCCCCATCCTCTTTTGGGATTAGAGTTTGGGGGCCTTTCTCTGGATATTATGCTCGGAGCCTTTTTTTGGGCTGGGAAAGAATTTTTCCCTTACTGCCAGATTGCCCAGTGTAGTGTGGGTTTGGTTTTTGTTGGCCTTACTCTCAGTAGGTAGGTAGGTTAGATTGTAAAATCCATTTTGTTGCAACTTGGCAGGTGCCCAGTGCAGGTACTTGTTCAAATTCTCTGATAAACCAGAATTGGAAGAGGATTAAAAGAAGGCATCTCCTAAAGAAGGTGAAGAATTGGAGTGGAGCTCCTAATGTTTGGTACAGTGAGACAAACACCCCTTCCCTGCCCCCTTTACCCTTGTATAAAGAGCAGGGAATTGGGTTCAATTGATAAAATGTCCTGTTCTGTTCATTCCTTATGAAGCGTCCGGCACCGGTCACTGTTGCAAGACAGGGTTCTGGGCTAGATTGATAGTTGATCTGACCCAATATGACCATTATTATGTGCCTCAGAAATGGTACTGGAACAGTTGGTATAGTCGGGGTGCTGCGAGTCATTTAACCAAACTGTAAATCCCGTATATGATGGAAACCACTTCAAGCCAGGGGATGCTGCTGAAACCCCAGCACCCCTAGTTCTAGCACCTATGGTGCTGGGGCTAGTTAATGGAGTAGAAGGCTGAAGCCCTCCACCATATGGAATGGGTTACAAAGGAAGGCTGACTTTCATTGAACAAGTTATTCTAGATAATTCCCAGATATGTTAATGAAGTTGTGGCCAAGTTAAAACACATTTTTGCTGTCTTCCTGTGATGTCCGGGACAATCAACAAAAAGCATATTTCGTGCTTAGAATCCAGGTAAAGTTCATCTGGGGAACGTGAAATGGAATCTAAATTATGTATTTTTATGGCATCTTCACTAATTATAATACCCAGGGATTTTAAAAACCTTTTTATGGATGACCTAGTACTGGTATGGTTGCTTCTATATTATCTAAGTAATGTTAGTAGGCAATGCAATTGATAACTTTTTTCATGAAAATGATTTATACTATTTTTATTATAAAATATGTTTTTAGAGAATATCTAGGATTGTCTCTCAAGAATACAGAAATATACAGTACTGAATGCTGGAAAATATTTGAATTTATTTTACAATGTATATGACATGACTGACTGTGACAACTATTAATTGTTGTTTATAAAGTATATGAATGTACATATTTGGAGCTAAATCCTTTGAGACAAATGGGAGATAGATGCTCAGCTCCCTTTTTCTATTATTGTTATTTGTTTGCTTTACCGTTGTGCTTCCGTGTCCATCTCTTGCTCTCTGATTTCTGATTTCATGGAATAATTGGTTAAATCCAAACCTTACTAGGCATTGCTATACTTGTTATTTACTCCAGGAGAGGAGCCTGGCACCAGATAGAATGAATTAAAAGATCAAGGCTGGTGGAAGAAGAAATTTACTTAGTCTGTGTACAAATCAAGATATTATAATTAAGGCTAATATTTTGTCACAGGTATTTTTAGTAAAAGTCACAGAAGGATACAAGGAATAAAAAATACCTCATGGAAGCTCGATCTCCACTGCTGACAGCTAGAGCCCCACCACCCAGGGCTACAGTCATGGAGGTCACACAAATTCATGGAATCGGTAATCTCTGTGACCAACTTGTAGCCTTAATTATAATTAAAACAATAAGCTAAGTCACTGCTTTTTCACCTCTATCTTCCTGTTATAACTACAAGCTTTACCCACACTCTCAAGGATACTTGTAGAATTGACACAATTGCTTCTCAACAGGATGAAGGCTTGTCTGGAACAAAAATTGATGCACATACAATGTATTTATTTTGTAGACACCACTCTGCAGAGGTAAAGATATTCTAACACTTGACCGTTGTGGGTAAAAGAATGTGCAACTTCATTGACCAAAAGAACTAAATAAGGAAAAATAAACTCTTCAATATATTTGGTTCAAAAAGAAACCATGAAAAGTTAATTTTCTTTGCCCTAAACTTATGTTGTTGAATCTAATTAATCTAATACTTCTTTGTCATTGTGGTATTTGAGCATCTTACAAGAAAACAGAATTGGGTAGTTTATGTAGAATTAGTTACTTCTTTTCTGTTCCCATCTCTCCTGTTGAATGGGAGGGAAAGGTATTTGAATTTAGGTTTGTTTGTTTTGGGGGCCTTTATCTTAACTTGGATCCAAGGGTGGTGAGAGTTGAGATTGCTTTGATTTCTTGAGAACAAAAAATTCCACAGTTGAGGGCTAGCTACTGAAAAATTCTGGCCCCAGCTCTCTCATGTGTTACCTTTATTGTGGACACTGTCCTCAAGGAGTGTAACTGATGTGAAGAATTGTAGACATGGAGGGGAGGTAGATTTGATATTTAGTAAGGAGCCAGTGTAATAATAAAAACGATCATAGAATCGTAGGACAAGAGGTCGTCTTGTTCAGTCGCCTGCATTCAAGGCAAGACTAAGTATTATCTAGACCATCCCTGACAGCTGTTTGTCTAACCTGTTCTTAAAAATCTCCAATGGCGGAGATTTCACAACCTCCCTAGGCAATTTATTCCAATGCTCAACCACCCTGACAATTAGGAATTTTTCCTAATGTCCAGCCTAAACCTCCTTTGCTTCAATTTAAGCCCATTGCTGCTTCTCCTATGCCCAAAAGTGAAGAAAATATTTTTCCCTCCTCTTCGTAATGCCTTTTATGGACTTGAAAACTGTTATGTCTCCCCCGTCGTCTTCTCTTCTCCAGACTAAACAAACTCAATTTTTTCAATCTTCCCTCATAGATCATGTATTTTAGACCTTTAATCATTTTTGTTTCTCCCACCTACAAATTTTGCTGATAGAGTATCCTCAGTTGTTCTCAGATGTAGGGCATGTGCAATAATAATCCAACCTTGAGATCCCAAAAACTTGGATCATCATTCTTAAGTCAGTAGTGGGAGCGGACTCATTTGAAGAAGGTTTTTATAGTGTTAGTTATAAACTGGGTCTACACAGAGAGACTCCCTTAATGAAGTGAGAAGAGACGCTTTTAGCTAGTTCTTCAAAAACAGCTTTATCTTCCTACCAACATCAGTTTCCTGGGTTTAAATTCAACCAGCTGCTTATCATCCATGCATTGGTATCACATAAGTATTGGGAGAGCAGGAAGATCATATTTCCTCAACTTGATGGGAAGTAGTACTGGCAATTGAGTCTCTGTCTCCCTTCATGATGATTTAAAAGAGATAATGAAATCACGTACAGCACGCATTATAAAACCTAGGCAAAATGAGTTAATTTTCAGATTTAAGAGTGAGTATTAAGAAGAAATGTGAGATCTTTGTGATAGTTTGTTACTCTACAAAATATAGGGAAAACATGGGGCTAGGTTTACAACTTTTTCAGATGTGACATATTCACTGAAATTATTATTAAGACTTGACACACCTCATATAACCTTCATATTTAATACATTAATCTGAAATAATTAAAATGTGACTCCCCCCAAAAATGGAGCACTTCAAGTAGCTCAACATCCTGAAACAAATCTTTTCCAAAAAAACGAAGAGTAGAGAATTAGACTAATCCATCAAATTATTTTATATGGTAAAATACTTTTTTGTTTTATTTTTAGTCAGTTCTGAGGGAAAGTGTGTGGGAAAACTGGCAGCCATCTCTTAGCCGTGGTGCTAGAGATTCTTCCTGCTCCTTTCCTTCCACTAAGAAAGAGTCAGCAGATGGAGGGAAAAAAAATTATCAGTATGCACAGGAATTATGAAATGTTTTCCTAGGAACCATGTAACAATGCAAAACTGAGTGTGTAATTGGTTACTTAATATGGGTACTGTTCATTCAGGTTAAAAGATAGCCCTGAAACAGACTTCTTTTGCTCTTAAATTGTGTTTCTTCCTCAGAGCATTTCTGATCACATAAAGGTATCTTTGTTAGGCTGATTGTTTCATTTATGGGGAGCAGTATGCCAATCAAATAACTAACCATAAAGAGGTGTGGTCTGAGCAAGGTATTCAGCAAATGGAAGGACAATGAATGATATATAAAGTTAGAAATAATTGCAAAGTAGTGGTGCATAAAGGGATAAGCTGTTGAGATGCAAATTCATAGAAAAGAAAAAGTTTGAGATCCCAATTTAGTATTTATGATAGTTGTAGTTATAGTCAAGATATTTTTTTTAGACTCCTCAAACTAAACTAAGTTCCTCTTGCAGATGATATTAGTTTCTTCTGTAATTTAATTCTTGTATGAGAAGATGAAACCTTCATCAAAGTTATATAAAAATGGTTTAACAATCTGTGGTTGCAAATTTCTATATTTTGAAACAAATCCTGAGTCCTTATCCAGTTCTCCCTCACTGTCTTCAGTGGGAATAAACCTGAGTACAAGAATTAAGACATCATTTCTATAATTTTCAGTCATAGTAAAAAAGAACAGAATCTCAACCCACCAACCACAAACTAGGCCTGAGAGGAAAGATGAGCCTTGTACCATGCCATGAAGGTCAAAATACTATATCAAACCACGGGATAGTCTCATTCCTAATCAGGACCAAGTAGAGAGGGCATTATTGATCAAAGTTCACACCCACTTGAATTGAACCCAGAAATTAATTGGAAGCCAGTACAGTCCCTGACACAGTGATAATCAGATAACCATATCTAGGCAGAATCAAGAATAATCTAGGTAGAAACCTCACTTTGGGAGAATCCTCCATTGTAGAACCTCTAAATCAAGGGGTCATTTTTATTAACATATTGTAATAAATGTTGTTGAATGCTGGGTCATCACTTAGATACCTTCTTTCTGATGTGGGGGAGAAAGTAGAGGGCTTCATCATTCCTACAATACAGGAAGGAGAAGTAATATCCTAAGGTTAGAGAGGCAGGCTCAGAAGAGAGACAGAGGTTTTCATGAAGGCATGAGCAGCAGATTGGCAGCAGCAAGCTTAGAGCTGAGACTAGAAGAATGAGAACTGGGTGACACCTCTTGTTGCCGGCAGGTGGCAAGCAATAGCCACTAGAACTGGGTGAATTATTGAGCTGGGCCACCAAACTGAAAAATAAAAAAGGGAGGGAATTTAGGTTGACCTAAACCAACAAATTGTTGGTTCTTCTTCGAGTGCTTGCTCATATCGATTCCAATTAGGTGTGCACGCGCTGCCTGCACGTTCGTCAGAAGATTTTTATCCTAGCCACACTCGGTGGGTCGGCTGAGTGCCCCCTTAGGTGGCGCCACTATGGCACCGAATATATACCCCTGCCGACCCATCCACTCCTCAGTTCCTTCTTACTGCCCGTGTCGGTCGTTGGAACAGTGGAGCGCGGCTTAGCTGATCTCCACCTCCCTAGCTATTTGCTCGATCTAATACTTATTGTGTATATAGTTATTCTCTGTAGTTCTAGTTAATACTTTTAATAATTTTTCCTAAACGTAGTTAGTGTATATAGTTCAGAGGGTTGGGGATTAGCCCTTGCCCATGCCTGGCTCACCGGGTTTCAAACCGTGCTCGGCTTGCCGCAGGCCGATGCCCACAGGAGACCCTCACAACTCCTGCCTCAAGTGCTTGGGGGAATCCTACCTCGCAAACAAGTGCCAGGTCTGCAAATCCTTCAAGCCATGGACGAAAAAGGAGCGGGACTTTCACCTCAAGCAGCTCTGAATGGAGGCAGCCCTCACTCCTCCACCTTCGGCACCGGGTGCCAGACAATCCACACTGGGGAGAAGTCCTCGTCAGCACTGGAGTGCGCCGGCACCACAAAGACATCTCGGCAGCTGGCACCGGCCCAGAAACCTGCCGGCACCGCTCACTCTCCCTGCGAGCCAAGAAGCTCAAAGCTCCTGCGGCTTCACTATCTACACCACAGTCTGAGCAACAGCCTAAGTCGAGCCGCCCGGCACCAGTAACTGCCGTGGCACTGACAATCTCAGCACCGTTGATTCCGGCCTCGCAAGGGCCGTCGAGTCTGGTGCCTGACAGCTCCCCGGCGCATGCCTCGGTAGAGCTCATCGTTCCCACCACGCCAGAGACATTTTCTACGGCGAGCGAACTGATTGCATTAATGGAGCCCACCCTGCCTCAACCACCGGCACCGCCGGTGCGGGTTATTCAGTCAACAGGCAAGCCTGCCATGGTAAGACCGTCCTTGATTGGCACTGCCAAGAGGCGCCACTCAAGATCGAGGTCCTGCCAGCATTCTCGATCGCGTCACCGATCCCAATCCCGACGCTGCTCGCAGTCCCAGTACCGATCTCCTTCTCGGTACTGATCATACTCGCAGCACCACTCGAGATCCCACTCGCTGGCCCGATACTCCAGACACCGATCCAGCTCCCGGCACTGTTCGCACTGCAGTCAATCTCATCATAGAGCTTCAAGATCTCGATTGACCGCCCGGCACCGCACTGGTCGCAGGTCCCGGTACCACTCTCCGGTGTGGCACGGAGAACAGTTCGCTGGACGCAGGGCTCCTCCCCAAGCGGTCTCCGCTCCACCATGGCCATCGCGGCATGGGTCTGTGTCATTGCACGCCGATAGTGCCTCCTACGGGGATTCGGAGGTACACAGCCAAGTTCTACATAAGGCTCAAGGTCCTCAACAGTGGTCCTTTTGGATGCCTTGGCCAGCAGGCCCAAGGCGAACCCACGGTACCATCACGCTCCGCCCCTTCGGAACATCGTGCACCGTAGGCCACTGTTAGCTGCCCCCCTCCAGCAGGTACAGATGAATCTCCTTTGTCACCAGACCCTCAGGTCCTCCCAGACCCTGACGTGCCTCCTGACCACGAGTCCATAGATGAGCCACTCGTCCCGGGTCTGTCGTCTTCCTCTTCCCCAGATGAGGCGGTAGCTGGGACATCCTCATCGGGCTCACCCCCTATTGACCTCCGAGCTCACCAGGAACTCCTGAGGCAAGTTGCCTTAAATATCAATCTACAGGTAGAGGAAGTCCCGGAGGTTGAAGACCCTGTAATTGACATACTGTCGGCAGATGCACCAACTTGTGTGGCTTTACCATTCATCCGCTCCATTCAAGCCAAAGCGGACACCATCTGGCAATCCCCGGCGTCTATCCCTCCCACGGCCAGAGGGGTGGAACGAAAGTACATGGTGCCCTTCAAGGGGTACGAGTACTTATATACCCACCCTCCTCCATGCTCTCTGGTGGTCCAATCCGTGAATGAGCGGGAGTGCCATGGCCGGCAAGCCCCCGCCCCAAAATCAAAGGAGGCTAGACATATGGATCTGTTGGGACGTAAAGTCTACTCTGCGGGGGACCTCCAACTCAGGGTGGCGAACCAACAGGCCCTGCTTAGCAGATATAATTATAATACCTGGCAGGCGGTGGGCAGGTTCACTGAACTGGTCCCACAGGACTCCACCAGGAATTCCAGGCCCTTCTGGAGGAAGGAAAGAAAGTTGCACGGACTTCCCTCCAGGCCTCACTTGACGCTGCCGATTCGGCAGCCAGAACCGTGGCCTCCAGAATCACGATGAGACGGATATCGTGGCTGCAAGTGTCAGGCCTACCTCCTGAACGGCAGCACACCATCCAAGACTTGCCATTTGAAGGCCAGGGCCTCTTCTCTCAGAATACGGACCCTAGGCTGCAGAGTCTCAAGGACAATTGGGTGATTATGCGTTCCCTCGGGATGCATACCCCACAGACCCAATGAAGGTCCTTCTGTAGCCAGCCTCAGCGTCCTTACCTCCCACTCAGGCCACGACAAGACTTTGGCAGAAGGTGTGGTCGCGGTAGCCGCAGGCGGCAGTCTGGACACCAAGAGAGCCACATTAACGGTCCTGCCAAACCAGCGATGGGACCTAAACCAACTTTTGAAGGTGTGCCCGAGAGCACCAGTCCCTCCCCAGGATCCCCTTCAGTTTTCCAACTGCCTTTCCTCCTTCCTCCCTGCTTGGACCCAATTAATCTTGGATCATTGGGTCCTACGCACGGTAGAATTTGGATACTACCTCCAATTCATTTCGCCCCCTCCCTCTCACCCCCCTTCCCCGTCCCTCTCCAGGGACCCCTCTCACGAGGAATTCCTCTGGCAAGAGGTTTGTACGCTCCTCTCAATCGAAGCTATAGAGGAGGTACTGGAGGAATTAATGGACAAGGGATTTTATTCCCGATATTTCCTAATCCCCAAGGCAAAAGGAGGTCTCCGACTCATCCTGGACTTGCGAGGACTCAACATGTTCGTGAAAAAGTTGAAGTTCCGCATGGTATCCCTGGGGACCATCATCCCATCCCTGGATCTTGGAGACTGGTACGCTGCTCTCGACATTAAGGATGCATATTTCCACGTCACCATTTATCCCCCGCACAGACAGTACCTACGGTTTATGGTGCACCGCCAACATTTTCAATTTGCGGTCCTTCCGTTTGGCCTCTCTGCAGCCCCTCGCGTGTTCACGAAGTGTATGGCTGTAGTGGCCGCCTTCCTCCGTCATCGGCGAATATATGTCTTTCCTTACCTAGACGACTGGCTTATTCGAGGGACCTCCGAGGCCCAAGTCAACGGACACGTGGGCATTGTCACGGACCTATTCAGGCTATTGGGCCTGATGATCAATCTAGAGAAATCTACTCTAGTGCCCACACAAAGAATAGAGTTCATTGGGGCCATTCTAGACTCCAAACTCCCAAGAGCTTGCCTGCCACTACCCCGGTTTCAGGCATTAGTTTCAATTATAAAAAGCCTCCAAAGCTTTCCGACGACCTCGGCTCGCACCTGTCTCAGCCTCGTCGGTCACATGGCTGCATGCACCTTTGTAACCAAGCACGCCAAGCTACGCCTGCGTCCCCTTCAAACCTGGCTCACCTCAGTTTACTGCCCAGGCAGAGATACCATAGACATGGTGGTCACCATTCCTCAGAGCATTTTAGGCTCCTTCGACTGGTGGCTAACACCCTCCCTGGTGTGTGCAGGACTGCCGTTCCATCTGATGCAGCCTTCAGTGTCCCTAACGACGGACACGTCATCTCTTGGCTCGGGGGCTCACCTAGGCCATCTTCGCACGCAAGGCCTCTGATCATCTCAAGAGCTAGCGTTCCACATAAACGTCCGAGAATTGAGAGCAGTCCGCCTGGCGTGCCAGATGTTCCAGCAACAGCTGCGGGGTCATTGTTTCAGTGCTTACGGACAACACAATGGCCATGCATTACATAAACAAGCAGGGAGGAACTCGATCCTCCCCCCTTTGTCAGGAGGCGATCCAACTGTGGGAATTCTGCATAGCCCACTCAATAGACCTTGTAGCGTCCTTTCTCCCAGGGGCTCGGAACACTCTGGCAGACCAACTCAGCAGATCTTTTCTGTATCATGAGTGGTCAATTCGCCCGGACATTATACATTCTGTCTTCCGGAAGTGGGGCTTTCCCCACATAGACCTCTTCGCTTCTCGCGAGAACAGGAAATGCCAGAGGTTCTGCTCCTTCCAAGGTCTCTCCCCGGGCTCGATATCGGACGCCTTCCTAATCCCATAGAAGAGCCAGCTGCTTTATGCCTTTCCACCCATCCCACTGGTGCACAAGGTTCTCCTAAAGCTCTGCAGGGACAGGGCTCGCCTTATCCTGGTCGCCCCTGTGTGGCCCCGACAACACTGGTACACCATGTTGCTGGACCTCTCGATAGCCAACACAATCTCCCTGCCTCTTCATCAAGATCTTATAACTCAGGACCACGGCAGGATTCACCACCCAGACCTGCAATCCCTTCATCTCACAGCGTGGCTCCTACATGGTTAACCCAATCGGAGTTACACTGCTCTACCCCAGTGCAAGAAGTACTCCTGGGTAGCAGAAAACCTTCCACTCAGTCTACATACTTGGCCAAGTGGAAGCGATTTTCCTGCTGGTGTCAAACACTGAATGCCACTCCCCCGGAGGTTCCCATCCCCACTATGCTGGACTACCTCTGGTATCTTAAACAGCAAGGCCTCACTAGCTCATCATTGCGAGTGCACCTGGCGGCTATTTCTACTTTCCACCCAGGAGAAGGTAGTCATTCTGTCTTCTCCCACCCTATGGTTTTGAGGTTCCTCAAGGGTTTGGAGTATCTATACCCCCTAGTACGCCCCCCGCCCCTTCCTGGGACCTCAACCTGGTCCTGACGAGGCTTACGTCTCCTCCATTTGAGCCATTGGCAACCTGCTCGCTCCTATATCTGTCATGGAAAACAGCCTTCCTTGTAGCCATCACATCGGCTAGAAGAGTCTCTGAGCTTCGGGCTCTGATGGTGGACCCACCGTATATGAGGTTCCACAAAGACAAGGTGCAGTTGCGTCCACATCCAGCGTTCCTCCCCAAAATAGTATCGGCCTTCCATCTCAATCAAGACATATTCATCCTGGTCTTCTTTCCCAAACTGCATGCATGTCGTTGGGAGCAGCAGTTACATTCCCTCGACGTCCGTAGGGCGCTCTCCTTTTATATTGACCGGATGAAGCCCTTCCGCAAAATGCCCCAACTCTTCGTTGCAGTGGCAGACCAGATGAAAGGCCTACTCATCTCTTCTCAGAGGATTTCATCCTGGGTAACGGTGTGCATCTGTACTTGCTATGATCTAGCTCATGTTTCTCCGGGACGTATTACCGCACATTCTACCAGGGTTCAGGCCTTGTCGGCCACCGCCTTAACTCAAATACCTATCCAGGAGATATGTCGAGCAGCTACTTCGTCTTCAGTACACACCTTTGCTTCCCATTATGCCCTGGTGCAACAATCCAGAAATGATGCAGCCTTCGGCTCAGCAGTTTTGCATTCTGCAGTATCTCACTCCGACCCCACCGCCTAGTAAGGCTTGGGATTCACCTAATTGGAATCGATATGAGCAAGCACTCGAAGAAGAAAAGACGGTTACTCACCTTTGTAACTGTTGTCCTTCGAGATGTGTTGCTCATGTCCATTCCACACCCACCCTCCTTCCCCACTGTCGGAGTAGCTGGCAAGAAGGAACTGAGAAACGGATGGGACGGCAGGGGTATATATTCGGTGCCATAGCGGCGCCACGCCAGGGGGCGCCCAGCCGACCCACCGAGTGTTGCTAGGGTAAAACTCTTCTGACGAATGTGCACGTGGCGCGCGCACACCTAATTGGAATGCATATGAACAACACATCTCGAAGAACAACAGTTACAAAGGTGAGTAACCATCTTTTTCATTTGCTGAGATGAAAAACCAAAAGTATTTAGTTTCTGGTCAAACTACGGGCTTGTACACACTTACTTTGTTATAACTTAAGTTGCTCAGGGGTGTGGAAAAGCCACCCCCTTTAGTGCCATAAGTTACACCAACCTAAGCACTGGTGTGGACAGTACTATGTAAATGGAAGAAGCTCTCCTGCTACCATAGCTACTGCTGCTTAGGGAGGTGGAATAATTATACTGATGGGAGAGCTCTCTCCTGTTGGCATAAAGAGTTGGCCTAGCAGAGCTACAGCAGCGCAGCTACATGGGTACAGTTCTAGTGTAGACGAGCCCTAAATGTGGAGTGTTCTGCACTTTCTGTTTTAGCTAAGTTTCGTTACATTTCAAAGTGAAAGGCCGTTTAGAAACAAAGAGTTCAAATGTTTTGTTTCAAAAACTTTTCAACTGTTTTGGAAAATTTGTTTGTTTGGTTTGTTTCCCTGGCCAAAATTATTAGATAAATTTGGCCAAATTCATGAACAGTTTTGGTTGACTCCAGACTATATTTTTCAACATATAAACAATTTGTCAACATTTTTGCCCATCTGTACTAGCCACAGCTGAAAGATACCGGGCAGTGGCCTACATCGAGGAGGAGAGTGTTCAAACATTATGAGATACTGTTACCCATATGCCCTGAAGGAAAGACTTGACACCAAGTTGTAGAAATCCGAGGAGGCAAAAGCTGCTTTTCTGAGTTCACCTGCCTCTTTTATTATCTAAGAATACACATGCGCAAATGCACAGCACAATTCAAAATTTCCTACAAAAATCTTCCATCACGAGCTCAAAAGCATAGCAAACTACAAAACATCCCCAGCTGCAAACACAGTAGTCAGTGTGAGAAACTGCAGAAGAGGGAAGCTACAAAACACTGCCAGGTGCAGACGAGGCCGCCTGTGTGAAAGCAAGGGGGGAGGATGGAGGAAGGCCAAGTTCCTGCGATAAGCAAAGCGGGTGTGCCCAGCTTGCAAGCAAGAACAAAATGCCCCAATTAAAGGGGCACCCAGGCCTGTGGGCCCGGGGTCATTCCTACATGCCCCTCTAGAGCACTGCCTCTAAAGGCTTAGGTAAGGACTGTTGGGTTGATTATTTTGTTGTAACTGGTAAGGAAATTGTGTGTATGGTATTTGCATGTTTTTGTTTATGGCAGCATGGCAAAATAATTATCTGTTACTCATAATGTGAGAGTGTTTATGGAAATATGCCAAAGACTACAGCCAGTACCTCTTTGTACTTGGATCTCCTATAGAGCTTGCGTCTGAGCTCATGATCCGCAGAGCAGGCTACCAAACTTCCACAGGGGACTGGGAAGTAGTACTACTCTCACAGCATCTTCCCATAGTGGGGATAGTTAAAATATTTTTTTAAACAGTTTGTACTCAAGCTTTGGCCCATGTCTTTCTATTCCTGGACACTGCTGTTACATGAGTTATGTCCATAAGTCATGGGAGAACTGGCAGAATCTTAGTTTAAAAGCTTTAAACTCATTTAGCAGTGAATGGCAAAGATTTGAGTTTTAAAAGTCCCCAAACGATTAGCATTCCCAGTCTACAACAGAATGTAATTTATGCTTTTGGAAACAACATTTTAAAACATTTTACCTTCACTTGCTTGACAGACATGAATTCAGGATTTCGTAGCCTCAGAAATCCCTTCAATAGTTTAGCAAAATGGAAAGAAAAAATATCTTGTGTCCTGATTTTCAAAACATCTGCACAGCTCCCATTGATTTCAGTGAGATTTACGGATATCCTGCATTTCTGAATCTCAGGGCATTAATGAAGAAGAAATGGAAAAAAATCTGTTTTAAACTAAAGAATCAGAACTGGGAAATTTTGGGAAGCTATTTGGTCCACTGGTTGAGGAATCAGAGATATGGATATTAATCCAGGCATTTCTTTTACTACATTTCTGACTATTGAGAAAACATTTATTCTCTGCCTTCATTTCTTCTTCTGTAAAATGAGGGTAATGATGCTAACTCAACTTTAAATATCACTTTGATATCTACTGATTTGGCTCTTTATAAATACTAAGTATTGATTGTTGTTATGGGCAGGGATGGTGTCCCTTGCCTCTGTTTGCTAGAAGCTGAGAATGGGCGACAGGGGATGGATCACTTGATTACCTGTTCTGTTCATTCCCTCTGGGACACATGGCACTGGCCACTGTCAGAAGACAGAATACTGGGCTGGATGGACCTTTGGATGGCCATTCTTATGTTCTTATGTTGTTAGTTATTTTAAAACTATATTTCAGCACAAGTAGATGGTACTATCTTGTGGCTGTACATTTGTATTCACTGCCGATTTTCCCACGCAGTAAATTTTTGATAATGGAAGAGCCAGGCCACAGGCTATCCATTTTCTTTCCATGATCAGAGAAAATGTAATGACATTTAACATGCTGCAAATAAGGAGAATGGTATCCAGTTGGGGTTGTTTTGCATAGAGTAAATTGGAGTGAACATACTGGAGAATTAATTTGTCTGTACTTAAATAAAAAAATTGCCTGGCATCTGCCTTCTCTTTTGTAGTTTTATCCAAATGAAAGAAATGCTTAATCTTTAAAGTCACTGACTTTTGGAGGAAGTTACCATCTCTTCCCTTCTCACTGGCACTTTTAAGACTTCATTTTTCTTAGTGTTTTTCCACTGAGTGTCTGTTAATCTCTTTTCCTACATTTTCATGTACAGTTCCTTCCTTCCTGATCATTTTATTTACCTTTGTTTATAAAATGTGCCTTCTGCGTGTGTCTATTCTGAAGTTTGGGGCAAGCCTCCTAGCCCAGATCAACAAACTCATGCTAGCAGCCTTTGAGCTAGCCTGCTAAAAATAGCTATGTGTGGACTTGCAACTCTAGCAGAGACTAGCGCTAGCCACTTGAGCTCAAGCCACCAAATATCCTAGTCTTGAGTTTTATTGACTAGTCCCAGTCTCCACTGGAACAGCAACGTGCACACAGTTATTCTTGGTGTGCTTGCTTGAGCCCCGCTAGCAGAACTGTGTCTGCCTGAGTTGGGAGGCTTGTGCCAAGCTGCAGTGTAGACATTCCTTAATAGGTCAGATAATTAGCTCCTCTCCAGTAGGGGCGGCTCTAGCTTTTTTGCCTGTGGGAGATCCACCAGTCCCATGGATTCAGCAGCATGCCCTGCAGGAGGTCCACCGGTCCCGCGGCTTCAGTGTACCCGAATAGCCGCCGAAGGCCGCCAGACTGCTGCCCTCACAGTGACCAGCAGGATGCCCCCTGCGGCTTGCCGCCCAGGCACATGCTTGAAGCGCTGGTGCCTGGAGCCGCCGCTGCTCCCCAGCCTCTCATCTAAAGCCTATGAAGAGATGAGCTTTGCTCTGTGCCTTAAAGTCAGTAAATTCCAGTTCTGTGAATTCCAAAGTCAAGGATCCTCCCCCAAGAATGATCTGTCCACTAAAATTCAAATGTGTGGTCTTGTTAGCTGATGCTTGGCCCCATGGGGAGAGGGCGGAAGAAAGGACTGACTACATGTGGTAAATATTAGTCCCATTGCTTAATACATTGTTGGATAGCATTTAGATACTATACTGGCGAGGGGAATGTAAAAATCTATACAGAATATAACATCCAAAAAACTATATTACAAGAACATTAAGGTTGCAAAGCATTCAGAAGTTAGGAAATGCTAGAATTAAGAGTGCCCGTGCATCCTTAATTCAGCTCTCTTTTGGTATGTGTTATAATTGTGTACAATTATATAATCACATCCTGTTTACTCCATAGGACCCCTGCCTCATTCTGTGCACATGATAGAGGTAGTCCCCGAATGGATAGCTGTACAGTATTTCTTCTCATACTCATCATTCAATATGTGTGGTCCAGTCCTTATTCACTGCATAGCATCCAAACCCTCCTCTAAATACAGAATTATTAATTTTCTCAAGGACTTTTCTGTAGCACTCATCACCATAAAATCTGAGTGCCTCACCAACATTTCTGAACTTAACTTCAAAATTCCAGAGGGAAATGAGGTATTTTAATCCTCATTTTACAGATGGGGATTTGAGACCAAGAAAGATTCAAGCCAGTATTTCAAGTGTGCATTAATTTTGAGTCCCCAATTTAAGATGCAAGAGCCTGCTCTTCCAGGCTCTGTTTATAGCATTTAATATGTGTGTAAAGTTGCCATTGATTTCTGGCGGAGATGGAAGTGCTTAGCACCTTCTGCAAATCTGACTCCATGTGTCTCCCTCTGAGCACCTGTAAAATAAGAAACACACAAATAGTTTGAAGTTCAGCACCTCAGATAGTGTTTGATTTATGTAACTTGTTCAGCGACATATAGGAACTTTGACAGACATCGGACAGAATCTGATTCTCCAGGAAGTCACTCAACTGCCTAAATCACAAGATCATCCTTTCTCTTCTTGTAGCTTGCCTTGTTCACTATACAGCTTCCAACTTCTGCAACAGGGGGCTAAGTCAAGGTTTCATGGACAATTTTTTTCACTCCCCCACTACAGCTTGTCTCTGCCACTCCCTTTGCCTCTGCGTATCCCCTTCTGCTACTGCCTTTCATTGCTCACTTGTCTCTGTTCTTCTGTTCTTTATTCCAGTCAGGCAACTTCCTCCTCCTGGGAAGTAGCAATGGGATCCTGATGAGCACTGGAGAGTCAATCTCTCTGCTCTCAGTTTCTGTGGCTAGTACCACAACAGTCCCTAGATTCCAGGAGAAATAACAGCAAAGTATGTTGTTCAGCCCCTGAAGTCCTGGGATGGAGCATGCATAGTATGGATAGAATCTATGGAGAATTTAGCTGCTATTCTTGAACATGAACATCTACTGAGCATGTACGAACTATAGTTTTTCTGAGACTTAGAACTTGGCTAAATTTGGGTGGATTTTCACATCACTGAGCACATCACTGAATCCAGGCTGATACACCTGCCAAATTTCATTTCCCTGATGCAAAGCATGGAGGCACTAGAGCTTCTCAGTGAAATGGTTGGTTATGAGAATTTTTTAACAAGGTAAAATAATGCATTTCCCCCCAACTTAATTCTGAGGAATGGTTGAAATGTTTAAAATAAAAAACAGCCTGAGGCCCACACACCAGACACGGAGAACTTCACCCATTCAGTTCAAGAGTGGCAATGTTATAAGCCACAGGGTAACAGGTTCTTATAGTGGTAAGTGTTAGAAAACATTAACTGTAGCCATTGCTAGCAGCTACCCCTATATGAATAGAATAGAACAGAGCTCTTGTGAAACTTTCACAAGCCAGGGGAAGGCATTCTTGATGCTAGGCTCTACCTTATGA
Organism: Chelonoidis abingdonii; assembly: GCF_003597395.2. Taxonomy (NCBI): domain Eukaryota; kingdom Metazoa; phylum Chordata; order Testudines; family Testudinidae; genus Chelonoidis; species Chelonoidis abingdonii. The sequence continues at coordinate 69,837,105 of NC_133774.1, read as the reverse complement.
AGAGATCCTAAATGTTGTCTTCCATTATCTACTCTCCGTAATTCACGGTGGTTGAAAATAGAAGTAGGTACATTGTTTTGATTTGGAGCAATATTATACTCTTTTATAGAATATTGATGGAAAGTGAAAAGACTACAGCTTAGCATGGCAAATGGGAAAATATGTCTGTTATACTTTTCTTAATGAAAGTGCACTTGTTAGGTCTTTTGTAGCTAGACAATTACTTAATACCTAAAGCCCTACTTCATTTGCAAAATTGCAAAAATTGTGGATTCCACCATATTAGTCTTTAAGTGCAGTTTTGATTTTAATTAGCTTATTTTGCACAGTCCACAGTTTTCATAGATTTTGAGGTTTGCAACACACACTTTTTCTCCATTAGTACAGTAGAACCCCATTTTATGTGAGTTGATAGTACCTGGGGCTCAGGCTGTCATCCCCAGGAGTCTGGGGCTCAGGCTGTCAGTCCCACGCATTAACGACTATAAAATAGTTGCAGCAAAATGTCTGATTATCAAAAAAAAATTAGAAAGCATAACATAATACTTGAATGTTTATATTGTTGCAGCATATTGTTCTTAAATAGATAGGTCTTCTCTGACTTTTCCAAATACTGCAATTAATAAAGGTTCATTATTACTTTTCTGGGATTTTTCCATGTCTTATCCTCAACTGAGGCACAACATTTGACAATCATCCTGCAATTCAAACAGGGCCTTATTAATACCACATTTCTTGCATCTTATGGATTTCTTCTCAGTTAAGCATTCTGACACACTATTCTTTTAAATTTAATTTGCTCCTGTGAATTTGTTTTCTGAAAAGGAAATGTATCAGATATTCACATTTTGTAAGTCCAACTTATTAGTTGCTTGAAGATATATCTACTCCAGTCCTCAACTAAAATTAAATTGCATCAGGAATGAACAACACAATGCAAGCACTGAGATATTATGGTGATGAGGACCATATAAGTAAATAAGAAAAAGTGTGAGAGAGAGAGATTTAAAAAGGAGGAAGAGATACTGACCCAAATTTTTGTGACTTTGATATGTCATCTGTAGAAGTAGTGTATATGCATATATTACAATATTGTATATAAGATATGTAACATAATGTGCATATATATCATAGTTAATGTATATATTGCATTGCATATTGTAGGGAGAGATGGCAGCATCAATGTTGCCTGCATTTTCCTTTATAAGAGCCCATTTTCAGTTGATACAACCTGTGTTCTGGAGGATGTAGAGGTCCTATGGGCAAGCCTGTCAAAAGGCTCATGCATAAAGAGGCAAATTAAGATTGCACAGGCGATCTTACCACTGGCATCTCCTAAATTTTGAGTTCTTGACTATGTAACCTTGATAATACTCTTATAGTTTTTTGCGTTTAATCTAGTATATATATACATATATGCTACTCCTAAAGATATTTCAGAACCATAGAAGTATACTGTCTTTCTTTTTCCATTTATCTATATCTTGTTTCTTTTTTCTTATCTACTGATATGGCCCCCACCGCTATAACACCTGAATGTTTTGCATTGTGGTGTCCTTTCCTCCTTGTATTTAATTTTAGTTGAGGACTGGAGTAGATTTTGAATTAAGACAAATTTCTGCTAAGAAACTATATAAATGTATTAAACATACTGTGAGGAACAATATAGGCAATACATTTAAGTATATGAAAGGGAAAAAAAATACTCTGGACACTTTTTAACGTCTGACGTTTGACTTGCTTACAAATTACCAGTAGTATTGTATAATCTGGTATGGCCATTGCCGTAGAAACATGAAAATATTTTCATTCTTGGTTGACAGCATGCCTGTGTATTTTTGCATAATTTCATTCTAGATTGGATTTGTTGTATACTTATAGCTCTAAGGAATTCCTTTCATGTACTGAAAAACGATAAAATGAAGTCCACCATGCTATCACTTATTATTCCTGTGTATTCATATTATAAATATCATCTTGGGGGATAGGTGGTGCAGTGAATTAGTGTATTAATTTTTCATTTGTGCTGGGTCATCAAAACATTTTAATACTGCCAAATGCAAAGTTATACATCTAGGATTCAAGACATTCAGGCCATACTTTACAGACTGAAGGACTGTATCCTGGAAAGCAATGACTAAAAATGATTTATGGCGGTCATAGTAGAGAAGCAACTGATCATGAGCTCCCAGTGCAATAATATGGCAAAATGGGCTAATCTGATCCTTGGATTTATAAACATGGAAGTAATGAGTAGGAGGAAGGAAGTGATTTTACCTCCGAACTATGGCAGTGGTAAGACCAATATTGGAATACTGTGCGTGATGACTTCATTACAGTGTATAAATCTCCTTCACAGGGAGGCAATAATGGCTACTAAAGGACTCTGTAATCTAGTGGAGAAAAGAGTAATGCAAGAACCCATAGCTGGAAACTGAAACCAGACAAATTCAAATCAGAAGCAAGGCACAATTAACAACAGTGAACTTGATTAACTAGTGAAACAAACTACCAATGCAAGTCGTGTATTCTCCATCTCTTAATGGTTTCATTTTGAGATTGGATTTTCTGGAAAATATGATTTAGCCAATGCCAAGTATTGAGCTCAGTATAGGGGTAAATAAACTAGGTGACATTTAAAGGCCTGTGATATATAGTAGGTCCTAAATGATATCATGGACCCTTCTGGCCTGAAGCCCTCTGACTGTTTGACTATGATGATTTTGAGGTGTAACTAGTTTTGATTGTGTTTGTGTTTGGGAATGTAAAGGGGTACAGCAGGCCTTTCCTGTTCCTGGTGTTCCCTGTAGGTTGTCAACTCCACTTGGCAGGTCTTCAGATCTTGGTCTAGTTTGCACTGTCAAAAATTAACCCCTTCCGGGGTAGCAAAGAGTTTAGCAAATAGTCTGTTTGCTCTCACTAGGGTTTTTGGCCCTAGAACCAGGCCCTTTAAATTCAGCCCTTTGATGTCACTTCTAAAGGAGCCTTGTCCCCTTCTCAGGGCTTAGACCACTTCATCAGTGGCCACTGAGGGGAACATGCACCCACCTACTACTCTAAGTTCCAACCCAGGGACCTATAAACAGTAGATACACACACTGCTCCTTTCAATTAGTTGCTGCTACTTCCCTAAGCCTCTTCCCACTTGGCCCTTTAAATCTCCGCTGGGGCTCTGGCAGCCAGGCTTGGGTGGTGATTTAAAGGACCAGAGGCTCCAGCTACTGTGGGGAACCCTGGGCCCTTTAAATCCCTGCCCGAGGCCCGCTGCCAGAGCTCCAACAGGGATTTAAAGGGACCAGGGATCCCCGTGGCGTCTGGAGAACTGGGCCCTTTAAATCCCTGCCGGGGCTCTGGGAGCCTGGCTCAGGTGGTAATTTAAAGGGCCCTGTCCTCCAGCCACTGTGAGGAGCCCTGGGCCCTTTAAATCCCTGCCTGAGCCCTGTTGCTAGAGCTCCGGCAGTTATTTAAAGGGTCCGGGGCTCCCCGCAGCAGACGGAGCCCCGGGCCCTTTAAATCACTGCTTGGGAAGCCAGTCTAGTCTGGTGCGGCATACTGGCTCTTGCTGGTACGCTGTACCGGACCAAACTCGATAAAATGCGGTCTTACCTATAAGGCGGTGGGATTTTTTGGCTCCCGAGGACTGCGTTATATCAGGGTAGAGGTGTATTTATAACAAGGTTTCTGTGATTGTGCCAATTTGTTAGGCCAGTCCTGCATAGCTCAAACAATGCACATGAAGTACAGTCCCAGAGACTCATAATTCTATCGCTTGGGGGAAGGAAGAGAAATTCAGGTAGAAATGAGATTTCCAATATACTTGCTAACTCAAAGACGGCATTGTTCAAAATTGTCCTACTCTTTTATATGTTTAGATTTACAAAAGAGGCACATTTCATTGCAATATCTTTTCTATTAAACCTTTAAAAAGCTTCCACAGTTTCTCTCTGGATCATGTTTCTGTGTTTGTGAATCTGAATCTATAAATAGAAATATTATTCTATAAATAGTCTCTGGTTTGATCTGTGAATCTAGATTAAATTCTGCTCATGCTCCATCATTTTGTATATATCATGTTACTGCTACAAATATCCTAGAATCACCATACATGGTCCTAAATATGACAATATGCCTTAGAAAAGTGTTATTTCTCATGATACTTTACAGTAAGGAAGTTGATCTACATGGGTTAAGCTTGGTTATGGTAGACTTTTTAAATCAGAAACTAGATGCAACAGTAATAGCAACTATACACCATATTACAAATGGTACTCAAAGAAAATGACCTAGAGTAACCTTTAAAGTAAATCTCATATAAAATGTATGCTTTAGGCAGTGATTAGCCTCATAAATTCTGGTTCACAGTATATCTATATAATTATTGTAAAAGCCTAAAGGATGTTAACGGTCCATTAAATTGACCATGTTTTTTTCTTCACATATTATATAATGCTTCTGTAATGTCTTATAAAGAGAAAAAAGTAATCAGTAGTTAGATACAATTAACCTAAAGAGTTTTTGGAGGATTACAAACTGAGCCAGGCAAAGTGGCATAAGCCCTTAATGTTTTTTTAAAGAGTTTCCTTGAAAGCTTTGTACTGTCTTATGGCTGTAACAACTTAAATGTGAGATTCTGCTGTTTTTATTGGATATGCTTTACTTGGTTCTATGTTATCTTTTATGAAAACCATGGCTTAGTTAATTTTTTTTTCATTTCTCATCTTTTGTTCAAGTTGTTTAAATCTGGAATTTCACCACGAGAAAATATTAGTTGAGAGAAAAGTGGAGGAATTTAAGTACTTTGTACAGGGCAGGAGGGAGACGGTCAATATCAAACTGATGAGGAGTAAACACTTGTGGCAGGGCTTGTGAGTCAAAATGTCTTCCAGATTCAAGAAAAATAACATACATTGTTTACTGAAAAAGTTATGACACTGGCAAATCACCAGGACTGATGGAATCCATCCCAGAATTCCTAGGAAATTAAATAAGAGGCTAGATGAACCACTAGGATTTTTTTTTTTTGTAAGTTACTGAGTATAGGGAAGTTACTCAATTACTGAACTAAGATGGAAGTAGTACCAGTTTTGTGGAGAGGGCTGTTTGTTTATTTTTAAAAGATAGCAGCTGGTAATTATAGGTGAGTAAATTTGACTTATGTTCCTCAAAAAACAGGAGTTAGACACTGAGGTTTACTAAGGCAATATGATATCTTCAAAGGAATAATCAAAAATACTGATGAAAGCAGGGCACTGGGTGTGATTTATCTGTTTTTCAGTAAAACATCTGACATTTGAATGGTAGCTTAAGATGGTGAATATAGATATCAGGTGTGCTCCAACAAACACCTTTACACTTTTACCCTTTTTGTCCTCTAGGAAGAGTTCCCTATAAAAATCTCCGCTACACTGGGGTTCTTTCACTTTCTCCTTAAAAGCAACCTCAGCTATCACACCTACAAATCACTAGGTAGTGGCTAGGAGTTGGTATGCTGTGACCACTGCCTATTATGCTTATAATAGTCTCAGTTTTCAGAGTGATAGCCATGTTACTCTGTATCAGCAAAAACAACAAGGAGTCCTTTTGGTATCTTAGAGACTAACACATTTATTTAGGCATAAGCTTTCGTGGGCTAGAACCCATTTCATCAGCTGCATGAAGTGGAAAATACAGGACCAGGTATAAATACATGAAAGGATGGGAGTTGCCTTACCAAGTGTGAGGTCAGTCTAACGAGGCAGTTCACTTAACAGCAGGATACCAAGAGAGGAAAGATAACTTTTGAAGTGGTAATGAGTGGTCCATTTCAGACAGTTGACAAGAAGGTGTGAGTAACAGTAGGGGGAAATTAGTATTGGGGAAAATAGTTTTAGGTTTTGTAATGACTCAACCACTCCCAGTCTTTATCTTGTACTCCCCCATCTCTTTGTGGTATCTAATTTTGGCCTCTTTTATACTTAAGATTTTTGCTCTTTGGAGTAGTAACTTTCTTTTTGTTTTTTTTTGTACAATGCCCAGCACAGTTGAACTGGGGACTCTAGGCATTACTGTAATAAAATAATAATAAAAACTACAAATAAAACTATAAGTAAAAATAACTAAACAATCTCGCTTATTTCCCTGGCTATGGTGCAACAGGGGCACCTATTTCCAAAGTAGTTAATAATATGCTGTTTCCTTTCTCACCTCCTCTGCTCTGTCTGGAGTAGGCTCCAATTCACCACAGGATTTAAGTTTGTGCTTAAAATTAAGTTTGTGAGTAATCCATCCCTGTTCTGCATGTGTTTAAATCCTATTCATTTCAATGAGACATAAATGTGTTTAAAATTCTAATATCCCTGTATAGTGGAACTATGCTAACTTCACTTTGTCTGGGGATGACAATGCCTATGGGCAATGAGGGAGGGAATACTTTCCACCAAATACTTACAACCAAAAGTGGGTTTGTATATTATTTGCTAATACTATTTTTAAAATACTAAACTGATAATAGAACGTTATGACCTAATTGTTAGCTAAATACAATGTATTGTCTTAAAGCAATATTTTAATTATATATACATGAAAAAGCATTCAGAGCAGAGAAGCTTTTTTCATGTAATTCGTTTTAAAATGAATAAAGAGAATAGGTTTGCCAGGTTTCATCCTGGAGTAAATATTCATAACAGGCATAGCTGAGAATCCTAACATACCCTTAACTTTTCTTGAGCATAAACTCTGATCATACCGTAAACATTGCTTCTGATGTTTTTCATTATGGATATTTGTAATCATTGTATGCTATACCTGAACTTTGTTTGTTCTCCTGAGCAAATGGCCATCTACACTGTAAAATAAATTAAATATGGGAAATTCTCAGATTCATGGAAAGCCAGTGAAGTTCAAAAGTACACTTTATATCTGCTGACCCATTCTGAACCTCTAAGAGCAGCACCCACATCTGTGCTACCTTAAATGTTCAGGTTTTATTTTTTTTAAATAACAAAAGTAGGTGGCAGGTGTTTTGAGTGAAGTAATTTCCTTAATGAAAACTGCCACTGCAAATTAACAAGGCAAATTAACAAATCTGTATAAGCGACATGAGTGTGGGAACATTTTTATTGTTACTTGTCATTAAAGGTGTCAGTTGGAAAGGCTGGAAGCCTGATAGACAAAAAGAGTTTAAAAGTTGTACAATTGCAAGTAAACCACTGAAAAAAGCTATATGTAGACTAATGCATATGTTTGTTTGGAAATATAAACCTAATCTCTAGTCAGTGGACTGAGTTTTTGTTGTCCGTATCTGAGTTATCCTTGAAATCTTAACAAAACTGACCATTACCTCTGCCCTTTTATTCTGGAAATATTTGAAGTAAAAATAATTCTAAAAGAGCCTTCAATAGGCAAGAATTGACATTCCCACCTCTAGATTTATATGTTCTTGATCCTTTCAGAAAAAGTCAGAAGTATTAATATTTACTTTTAAAATATAGTAGTTGGCTAGAATTTTGAATATTTCTAGAAGCTGTTGCCATAAATTTTTGTTTTGCCTTATTTCTTACTGAGCTTCTTGATGCGAATATCCTCTATTTAATACTTAAGTAAAAAAAAGGCCACTCATTTAAATGTTTTTCTTCATTGTTTTTTAGATTTTTAACATGCAATTAATTTTTAAAAGGCTGCAATTAGTGTTATTTATGTGGACGTTAGAGACCAAAGCAGTTAACATATTGTAACAAATTGATGTTTATTTATAATAGCCCACTGTTTTGAGGCCTGAGATTGTCTCTTGAGTGTCAGAATGTTGTTGCTTTGAGCTGACTTAAAAAAAAAAAAAAATAAGGAGCATCTGGAAGTTTCAAACACAAATTATTTACAGTTTTACCTTATCATTCTGGGTATGAATACAGATTTAGCTCATTAAACACCTTTTAAGAATCACCTGCTGCTGGGAGTAAAGTGAGGAAAAAAATTCCCAAAACAGTCTTTGAAAAATTACTGTTTGCAAAAAGATTACAGGGGAAGCAAAACACTGGATGCAAAGTAATTACAGTTAGAGTGCAGCGTCACAGTTTCTCAAGCACCAGTGCAAAAGTGATAAGACGTGCTTGAGAGAAGTAATTCTGAAGATGTATACAAATAAATAAATACAAATATTTAGAGTAATTAAAATTCTAATTCCTCCTGCTGCTATGTTCTTATCATTGTGAGAAGATGTTAAATATTTATAGGATGATGACCTGTCGAGGTCCCTTCAGTCTTACAATTCTGTGGTACAGATCACAGAACATTTTGATTCTCTGTCTAGGTCAGTGTTTTTTAACTATAAATACTGTGACAAAGTTCCTCCTCTACCTTCATGGGTCTTGCACTTATTGGCGGATTTGTTCACCTCAGTGATCTTCCCCTCTTGTGGAACCCACAGTTTGGGTCAGCTCCTCCTGTGTCTGATCAGGAGTTGGGAGGTTTGGCGGGAACCCGGGCCCGCCCTCTACTCGGGTTCCAGCCCAGGGCCCTGTGATCGCAGCTGTCTATAAGTGCCTCCTGTAACAGCGTGCATGACAGCTACAACTCCCTGGGCTACTTCCCCATGGCCTCCTTCAAACATCTTCTTATCCTCCCCACAGGACCTTCCTCCTGATGTCTGATAACGCTTGTCCTCCTCAATCCTCCACAGTACCCTCTCTCACTCTCAGCTCCTTGCCTTCTTGCTCCCAGCTCCTCACACACGCTCTTCTCCTCTGGCTCCTCTTCTGCCTGACTGGAGTGAGCTCCTTTTTAAACCCAGGTGCTCTGATTAGCCTGCCTTTGATTGGCTGTGTCTGTTACAGCTGTCCCCCTGCTAGCATTCCTCTTTCCCTTCTCCTTTCTGTTTGTCCTGGGTGTCCCCTCCCGCCATTGTGCTAACTAAAGTCACAGCCCTATTCATAGGGTTGGCTTGTACAGACTAACTGGAGCCACTGCCCTGCCTAGAGAGGGGGCTTCTGCTTCTTTCCTTTGTTCAGACCCAGGCTCGACGTGGGGGGCGCTGCCAGAAATGCAAGACCTGAAGTGGCAACTAATTAAGCATATGAGGTCATACCTGTGGCTCAGAACATGCCCAGCATGCCTATGCTCACCTGCATGTTTCCCTGCCTCCTCTCCTCCCCTGTATCAAGAGGAGCCAATCAAAAGTACTGGTGGGAAACTGCCTAGTTTGCCTTTAAACCAGACATTTTCTGATCAGACCCTGGAGAAGGTCCTTGCTTTGCCACCTGGTCTGATCAGCTAGGGTCTTTGGGGGCCCTCTCTCCGCTCTCGTTTGTTTTGAGCGTTACCCCCGTTTTTAAACTCCCCTCCCACGACAACGAATTTGTGCCTGGAGATCTCTTGATTACTGAAAGCGAATCGAGTCTCTCTCCGTCCTCGATGCTACTGCTGTTCCTGTCTCTATGTTTGCTGTTGTCCTGGGGATTGGTAAGAGCTCTCTCTTGCAGGCTCCCCTGTCCTAGCTGCTGGGCCTGTTTCCCAAGCAGACAGAACCAAGCCAACTCTTGGTCTGTATCTATAATCTGTTTTCTGCTCCACAGCGCCTTTGCTGCTAAAAAATAGCCTGTGCCGCTGCTGGGCTGTGGTTTCCTGGACTGTATCCGGGCTGCTAGCTTGCAGCCCCACCGCCCACTGCTGCTAAGGTGCACCTATTAGAATCAGGTTCTTTAGTCTAGATAAGTTGTAATTTCATTTTGCATAGCTGTGGTTTAGTTTGGTTTAGAGAATTGTTTGTATTGTGCTCTGTAGTGTAGGTTTAAAGAATTGTTGCATTGTGTTCTGTTACTTGCTATTTGTGTAGTCTTGGTTAAGTTGATCATAGATAAGATTTTGCTGTGTCTGTATAATTGTGGTTAAGCTGTCTTCCGCTGCCCCCCGCCCCCCGAGCTCCCCAGTCACTGGTTGCAGTATCTCTGCTGTTTAAAACTTGCAGCCTGTCTGCTCTCTGTGCTCCTGAGTTTAAATCTCCCTTTGCTCACGTGCTCCTCTTCCCCATCCCCCAACCTCATTCCCCTACACTGCCTTTCTCTCTCTCTCTCTTTTTAATCCTTCCCCCATGTGTCACCCCCCTCCTACTGCCCCAAACCTCAATTGTATTACTAAAGTCTAGCATAAAACCCATTGGTTACCCTTTTTCTTCTCTAACACACTCACATTTACATTCACTACTGTGACACATTTCACCCATAACTGTTAGTTGGCTATATGCTGCTGTGACACACCCTTTACATAGAAATTGTTAGCTACCTGTTACATTTATACTTCAGTGTTAATCAGTTACCAACTGTATTGTACCCCACTGTATTATACCCCACTATTAAAACCCCTATACTATTTACTAAAGAAACCCTCCCCAATTGTCTACCTTAACAAACCCCATACCCTCACTATTGAATTTTCCCTGTTTTTTGCATTTTCTTAATAAAGTTTATTTTACACCCACTAGTGCAGTAGTTGTCCCCAAGATCCCTACCTGTGCTGGCAGGTCAGGCTGCAGGTGTTCTAATTAAAGTAGCTATCTCTACTGCCTTTCTAGAAAGATCTTAATTGGCTCCAGGTGCCTTGATTAACCTGGAGCAACTGCCATTTGGTTACCAGGGTACTAGGGATTTGTTTAGCCTGGGGCTAACATACCTGATTCTCAGTACTTTACTGTAGCCATCTGGCCATGCCCCATCACAATACCTAACAATGAGCAATTCAAAGAATAAGTTTGCTAAATCGGGGTGGACGGGGGGGAATACCTCAGTGGTTTGAGCGTTTGGCCTGCTAAACCTAGGGTTGTGAGTTCAGTCCTTGAGGGGACCACCTAGGGAACTGGAGTAAAAATCTGTCTGGGGATTGGTCCTGCTTTGAGCAGGGGGTTGGACTAGATGAGTTTCTGAGGTCCCTTCAAACTCTAATATTCTATGATTCTATATTTTATGAATATTGGATGAGGTGAATGTCTCTGAAAGGGAGCTGAAAAATATTTGGAAGTGAATGTGATAACAGTAAAGTGTTGAGGATTAGAAGATTTCCAAGGCTCCCCAGAATCAGAGGGGTAGCCATGTTAGTCAACTGCAGGAGGTGGAAAGTATATGCATCAGAGAAAGCAGAGTGAGATTAAAGTAAATAATTTTCTAATGTGCAGCAACTAGAATGATCCCCTAAGGCTCCCCAGAGTATTTCAGCCAACTAGTGACTGGATTTAGACTCTTGTATGATTTGGAGCAAGTGTCTGCTTTCTTCTCATTGCTTCCTGGAAATTAGTAAGAAAAAGATCTCACATTCCAGTGCCAAACAAGCAAAACATATATAAAGTTTTGACAGAGACAGGAGAAGAGGCAGAGTGAGGTCTCTTTCAAGGGATGTTAGACTTTTGCTTTAGGTAGTCTCTGCTGACAGTGTTGGGTAGTTGCTTTGTCGTGCGTCAGCTCAGGTGCTACAGTCATTGATTGCAGTCTTGAGCTTTTTTGCGGGGAAAGTCTATGCACAAAAATGTATAATAGTATGTGTAAATACAAGCATGCAGTCAGGCAATTATACATACTGGCTATTTAGGGATCTAAAATAGCGTTCTCATCAGTCCCAGACAAACGTGAAAGAACTATAAAGGTCCAGAAAGAAACTGCATATGTCCATAGAAACATGTTTTTCATTTATCATTTTAAAGTCTAAAGTCACAAAAGGGCACTGCTGCCAACCACATGCTCCAGTCTGTATCCACTCGCTGGACCCTTCTGCTAGCTCTCCTGTTGGGCTGGATATTGCCATGGGCTGGAGAAATCAGCCAACCTTGCAGTGAGTCGTCTTAGTGGTGGGCAGCAGGGGGAGCTCTGATCAATGAAATGATGTTCTGTTCTGTGGCTGACCGCTTTAAAACAGCCAAAGGCAGTTAGGCAATCTATTTCCCTGTTGCAGCAAGCAGCATAATCCATATAACAATCCAGAAATCATACAAAATTGATAAATTTCTAGAATTCCGATGTATGACGACAGACATGACTATGTCCAGTGCTAGTACATACGGTATTTTGGTCCACCCTGGTTGGCGAACATGGTGGTGGTCATAGCATCATTCCACTTTACGTTCTCCCTTCTTCTGGGTCATCGCTGCTGCGTGCCCTTTAAAAAGTTGCGGTGGCAGCAGCCTAACTTCTGCTGCTGTGTGCTATGACAAGGTTTGATTAACAGCTGGTTCCAAGCTTTTATGTTCAAAAACAAATTTTCTTATATATCAAACTCTTAAAAGGGACAAGTCAGCAATGGCAGTGAGGGAAGGCAAGGAGGGGATTGAGGATCAGAGGAGCAATGTAAGCCCAGCTGCAGAATTAGACTGTAAATCATTGAGGAGGAGTGGTGATGAGATAAAACATACAAGCAAAACAGAGGTGGGTTTACTGATGTTACCAGAGCCACAAGATTAACTTTCTATCTACAAAAGAGGTATCATAAGGGTTTAATAACTGTTGTGCTCTGACACATTCTGCTTCTCCTACCCCCACCTTCCTGTTTAATTGACAGAAACATTTTTAAAAAGGCCTTGGAATTTTTTATTTATTTTTATAGTGTGTTAAATAGTGAATTATGGACATCAGTAATTTGTAAACCAAGTAAACAACAGGAGGTGGAAAGTATGTGCATCAGAGAAAGCAGACTGAGATTAAAGTAAATAATTTTCTAACGTGCAGCAACTAGAATGATCCCCTAAGGAACCATTCCACCAGCTGGGGAACTCGCGCAACACTTTGCATACAACCCCATTTTGCCCGCTATACTTTCTGCGTTGGCTCAGAATTCCTCCATACAGAGATGTGGTGTCTGCCTTACACAGGAAAGAGCAAAATGTAGTATGGCCAATCCGCTTCGGTTCCTTCAAACTTTGTAGTTTACCTACATCAGCAGTCCAAAATGACACTGGTAGACAGCTCAGCATCTGGTCCATGGGTGGTGGTATTAAGTTATAACACTTTAAAAAGGTACTTTTAGCTTGTTTGTAGTACTCTGCTGTAGTGTCCCCTGCCCTGTGTCATTTCTCTCATTCATAGATGTGTGTGTGTGAGTGATGCAGTGAGTTAAGTGTATGCACACAGACACTGCATCACCTAGCCTACATTGTACTTCAGGGTGGCCACTTATCGTTCCTCTGCAAACTAAAGCCACAGAAAGATTCCATGCTACACTGTATATAGTACAGTTGCATAACATGTTTGCACTTTCACTCACTGATGCAAGTTTGCGATGTCTACATCTTTGCCACTGTTTGGTTAACCTTGACTCAGACTGCCACTGAGTGAGCTGAGGCTGACTCTTTCTATAGCTCTTTGCTCCTGTTTGGTTGACCTTAGGTCTCTGATGTCTTGCTTGCTGCTCTCATATTTCTTTAGTTGGCTCTGAATTCTCTGCCCCACTACACCTGGGTAAGCTGGTGGATATTATGCTACCAGCAGCATGTTTCCTCTTTGTTGTCCTTGATGCCTAAAGCTGTCCCTTAAATACTGAATAATGTTACTTACGCTTCCAGTAATCACTTCTATTTCCCGGACCTTCGGCTATAGTTGTTCTCTGTTTTTAGCTTAAGTGGTTTCATCTTAATATGATGAACCTTAAAAATCCTAACCTAAATCTGGCAAAAAGCACACTTCCAATCATTTCCCAACCCTCTTCTGTTCATTCCCACACTTTTCATATTCAGAATTCCAGACTTGTCTAACATGGTCTCTCATTTCCCAAATCTGACTATTCCTCCTGATTTCACACTGCCACCTGTAGTTGTTACAAATGTAAACAATCATTGGTGTTTGGCTACTCTGCTGTGTCTATTTTTGTTCTCTTGGATCGCCTGTTTCCCCTGTGTGTTACTGCTTCCTGCTTTGAAAATGGACAGAATGCCTTGCAAATCTTGTAGCTGGTCACATCTTGTCTCAGTTATCCTAAGAGTAGCACAGAGATTAAGTGACAAATTCAAATTGTCTGTTTAGATTTCATTGGTAGGGATTCCATGCTTTATTGTTGTGCTTGCAAAATTGACTAGTCTCTCCTATAATTTGCACTCCAGTTGGGCTGCCAGTCATCAATAGCAAGATATATTTGAAGAAGAGAGTTATTAAATGTAGTTAGAAACATTCATTTTTAATACTTACACAACTATATCTCATACTACTGTCTTTATGTGGTCTCAGTCAATATCCTGAGATAAACACATCTGGCCACAATGATTCATGCAGTTGTGATATTGAGGTATGAATGTGACGGTATTGATGCTCTAGGTTGTAACAAGCAGCTGTCCATCTACTTACTGTATGGATCATGGCTTGATTGTTCATTATCTCTCTCTCTCGTCATCAAAGTACATGCACTCTACAGATGCTGATAGAATTCTATAGAATTCTGGATTATTTCAAGGATCTGATGGTGATCTTGAAATCTCTCAATTGGCTTGACCCAAGCTATCTCAAAGACTGCTACTTTCTACTACAACGTGGCTTACCATGATATCTATTTAAATCATTCGATTTAATATCAAGTTGAGGCTTTTAAAACAAATTTGAAAATGTGTGCTATAATTTTGATTAAAATTTATAATGAATTAAATTATAACTGCAGTGTTCTTAAATGCCACTGTTGGCAGGATGTTTTATTTTAACTTTACTAATCTGTTATAGTCAAAAAATCAAAATAATGAAAGGCTCTGAATCTACAAATACTTAGGCAGATACATAGCTTTACTTCCATGTCTTCAGTGGAACTTGTTATATGCTTGAAGTTAAATGTACACATAAATTTAGCATCAGAGTCTAAATCGTTCTCGTTTTTTCTCTTAAATCTTTTGTCTTAGTGGCATAAAATCTTTGTCACTTCAAAATAACTTTGGTTCAGTGTTAACAATGAAAAGCTATTTCAATTTTCAATTCATTAACAAAGTTGTTGTGAAGTCTTTTTATACACACAGACCAATTTTTTCCCCCCAAAACAGGCGCTTAATGGTGATAATCACAGAGACTTCCTAGAAAGCGCACACATTGCTTGTGTGTATTGAGTGTGTGAGTTATCTGCAATATGAAATTGCCTATGTATAAGCATGTCTCTTTAGCGAGATTAAGTTTCAGTTGTGTTGTGGTGCAGTTTGCTCTTCTCTGTTGCGATAGGACCAAACCATCTATCTAGAGATGGGATAAGACCAAACCATTCACTAGGGAGGAGTATAAAAATATTGCTCGCGCATGCAGAGTGTAATCAGGAAGGCCAAGGCACAACTGGAATTGCAGCTAGCAAGGGATGTGAAGGGTAACAAGAAAGGTTTTTACAGGTATGTTAGCAATAAAAAAAAAAAATGGTCAGGGAAAGGGTGGGACTTTGCTGAATGGAGGAGGCAACATAGTGACAGATGATGTGGAAAAAGCTGAAGTACTCAATGCTTTTTTTGCCTCAGTCTTCACAGACTAGGTCAGCTCCCCGACTGCTGCACTGGGCAACACAATATGGGGAGGAGGTGAGCAGCCCTCAGTGGTGAAAGAACAGGTTAAGGACTATTTAGAAAAGCTGGACATGCACAAGTCCATGGGTCCAGATCTAATGCATCCAAGGATGCTGAGGGAGTTGGATGATGAAATTGCGGAGCCATTGGCCATTATCTTTGAAACTTGTGTGGCAATCAGGGGAGGTCCTGGATGATTGGAAAAAGGCAAATATAGTGCCATATTTAAAAAAGGAAGAAAGAAAGAACCTGGGAACTACAGACCAGTCAGCCTCACCTCAGTCCCTGGAAAATCATGGAGCAGGTCCTCAAGGAATCCATTTTGAAGCACTTGGAGGAGAGAAGGTGATCAGGAACAGTCAGCATGGATTCACCAAGGGCAAGTCATGCCTGACCAACCTGATTGCCTTTATGATGAGATAACTGGCTCTTGGATAGACCAATCTGATTTGCCTTCTATGGAAAGCTCTGTGGATATGGGGAAGTATGATATATCTTGACTTTAGCAAAGCTTTTGATACGGTCTCCCACAGTATTCTTGCCAGCAAGTTAAAGAAGTATGGATTGGATGAATGGACTATAAGGTGGATAGAAAGCTGGCTAGATTGTCGGGCTCAATGGGTAGTGATCAACGCTCGATGTCTAGTTGGCAGCCGGTATCAAGCAAGTGCCCCAGGGGTTGGTCCTGGGGCTGGTTTTGTTCAACATCTTTATTAATGATCTGGATGATGGGATGAATTGCACCCTCAGCAAGTTCACAGATGACACTAAGCTGGGGGGGAGAGGTAGATATGCTGGAGGTAGGGATAGGGTCCAGAGTGACCTAGACAAATTGAGGATTGGGCCAAAAGAAATCTGATGAGGTTCAACAAGGACAAGTGCAGAGTCCTGCACTTAGGAAGAAGAATCCCATGCACCGCTACAGGCTGGGACCAACTGGCTAAGCAGCAGTTCTGCAGAAAAGGACTGGGGATTACAGTGGATGAGAAGCTGGATATGAGTCAGCAGTGTGCCCTTGTTGCCAAGAAGGCTAACGGCATATTGGGCTGCATTAGTAGGAGCATTGCCAGCAGATCGAGGGAAGTGATTATTCCCTCTATTTGCACTGGTGAGGCCACATCTGGAGTATTGTGTCCAGTTTTGGGCCCCCCACTACAGAAAGGATGTGGACAAATTTGAGAGAGTCCAGCGAGGGCAAAAATGATTAGGGGGCTGGGGCACATGACTTACGAGGAGAGGCTGAGGGAACTGGGGTTATTTAGTCTGCAGAAGAGAAGAGTGAGGGGATTTGATAGCAGCCTTCAACTACCTGAAGGGGGGTTCCAAAGAGGATGGAGCTAGGCTGTTCTCAGTGGTGGCAGATGACAGAACAAGAAGCAATGGTCTCAAGTTGCAGTGGGGCCATATCCTTAGATGTTTTTAAGGCCTGGCTTGGCAAAGCCCTGGCTGGGATGATTTAGTTGGTGTTGGTCCTGCTTTCAGCAGGGGGTTGGACTAGATGACTTCCTGAGGTCTCTTCAAACTCGAATATTCTATGATTCCATGATTCTATCAAGGTTAAAAACAAACAGTTCCACATGTATTATCCACCAAGGCTAAAGTATAGGGGGTGGGAGGGTTGTTTTGTTTTTAAATTTGGTTAATTCCATCCTTGCGAGAGTGACCAAACCCTGTTATAACATTTGATATTCAACTGGGTTAAACAGCTACTAATATTAAACAAGGTTGAGGTTTTTTGGTCATCCATAGTGCAAAAGGTTCTTGAGTTTTCCTATTGGTCTCTCTCTTAATACCTCAGATCTTATGTACTCCCTTCCCTGTGACAATATAGATTTCAGGATGTCTGAATCCTAGTTAATTATCTTGTTAGACTCACTTAAAATGCATGTTAGATTGTGGTTCATTATATGAAGGTGAGCAACATAACAGAAATGACCTTATCTACTCAGACATGCATGATAGTGGTCTATTTTGTTTTCTTCTTATAAAGTTATAAAACAATTAAAAAAAAAAATTGTCACAACTGTTCCGATATACATTTGGAACATATGGCAGTCCTGCTTTATATCCAAAGTATGAAACATGCGAACTACACAAACCCACTATGGGGCACACCTGATTTTCACATTGTTAATGTTTGCTTTTAAATTAGCCTGGATGAAATTAAAGGTAATACAACATGAATGCATGATTAATTTTGATTGAGACTTTGGGAAAATATCTTTTAACATATGCATTTTATTTATAGCCCATTTATATTTTTATTGCTTATTCTTTCTTTGGCCAAACATTTTTCTCTCTTTTTAGTTCTGCTAAAGTTAGGAGTTTGAAATCATTCATAAAACTGTCAAGAGAAAAGGGTGAAAATGTTGGTTTTTTGTGGTGGGGAGTAGAGTAAAATGACTTTGATCCATTTATCTTTTTTTGCTATTGCTTTCAGGAAATATTGAAGTGACCAAAGAATTTTTTCTAGATAACTAAAAAAGCAGGTTCACAGAGAGTGCTTTTGCTTTCCCCAAGATTATTTCTAGAATTATCTTTCTCTTGAATTTGTCACATAAAGATTATCAAAGTGTGGGTGAATCTTTCACTAAAGTTTTCGTTTTCCACAGTGGATCAGTTTTCTGTGCTTATTCTGTTTGAACATAAGAACAACGATTTTAGGTCAGAGCAATGGTCCACTTAGCTCATTATCCTATCTTCTGACAATGGCCGGAGCTAGATGCTTCAGTGGGAATAAACAGAACAGGGCAAGTTATTGAGTGACCACCCCTTGTCGTCAAATCCTTGCTTCTAGTAATCAGAGGTTTAGAAACACTCAGAGCATGGGGTTGCATTCCTGACCATCTTTAGCTAATAGCCATTGATGGAGCTATTCTCCCTGAATTTACCTAATTCTTTTTTTAAACCAGATGTACTTTTGGCCTTCACAACATCCCCTGGCACAGGTTCCACAGGTTGACTGTGCATTGTCTGAAGAAGTACTTCCTTTTGTTTTTTTTTAAACCTGCTGCCTATTAACTTCATTGGGTGAGCTCTGGTTCTTGTGTTACGTGAAGGGTTAAAGAACACTTCCTTATTCACTTCCTCCACACCATTCATGATTTTATAGCGCTCTATCATATCTCCCCTTAGTCCTCTCTTTTTTAAGATGAACAGTACAAGTTTTCTCATGTGAAAGCTGTTCCATATCCTTAATCATCTTTGTTGTCCTTCCTTGTACCTTTTCCATTTCTAATGTATCTTTTTTTGAGATGGAGTGACCAGAACTGCACACAGTAGTCAAGGTGTGAGTGTACTGTGGATTTACATAGTGGCATTATGATATTTTCTGTCTTTTCCTAATGGTTCCTAACTTTCTGTTACTATTTTTGACTGCTGTTTTGCATTGAGTGGATGTTTACAGAGAACTGTCCACAATAACTCCAAAATCTCTTTCTTGAGTGGTAACAGCTAATTTAGAGACCATCATTTTATACGTATAGTTGGGATTATATTTTCCAGGGTGCTTTACTTTGCATTTATCAACACTGAATTTCATCTGCTGTTTAATTTCCCTGTCACCCAGTTTAGTGAGATCCCTTTGTAACTCTTCACAGTCTGCTTTGAAGTTATGAAGAGAGTTTTGAAGTAGTTTCATTGGGTGTAATGTTTTATTTGGAGGCTGTGCTAGTTTTAGTTGATTTGTGTTTTTGTAATTTAGTCAAAGGAGCCTCTTTGTATACTTTTTTGTATGGTGAGCTACAATAATATGTATTTCCTGTAAATCAGATTGAGTAGTGTCACATGTTCGCAGAAGTTGGAAGTAGCATAGTTCCTTGGGTTAGTTAACGCGTTGGGATTTTTGTCTGCATAGTTCAAAAACTATTTCATAAACAAGTGTGGGCCAGCACAACATAGGGATGATATCTTCTCTTTGATACAGTATTAGCAGCAATTTATTAATGATGGATATCTTTGTTAATATATTTAACAATGCTATAGTTTAGATCCTATATATTTACTGTTAATACTTTTTTGGTAAGCAAAATTAAAGTGTTGGAAACTGCCAGCAATAGCTAATCTTCAATAAATTGATTTAATTGCTTATGCCGCAATAATTTAACATTATTTTCAAGTAAAGTCCTGTGAAATTTCTGTTTGAAACACTGTTTCTAGGAGTTGTACTGTTGGTACATCAAAGGATAAATTGTGCACGTACTAAAAAGTTCTGTTGAATCAAAGTATTTGATCTGAGGTGTTTTCAATGTAGCAGAGCTAGGCAAGATGCCAACTCAATGAAACTTATATTTTCGCTTGAGAGTTCTTATTTTTCTCTCTGGGACCAACTTATAGGAAATGGAAGTAATTGAAAGTAGTTATAGTTTGTATCTATGGTGAATCATCCATGCTGGTTTTGTAACAGGATTACTGACTATAAATATAATCACTACAGCAGCTTCACTGTAGCCAATCAGAATTCTAGGTCATCAGAGTTCATAGATTTGTGATTTTAGAAGGGTTTAAAGTGATGGTTAAATGAACCCCTGAGACAAAGAGCACCAATCTCTACTTTTCTTTTTTCAGTAAGAGAGCATGAGATCAACTAATAAAATATCCTCTTGGTTGGAATTAAACTGTTACATTTAAATCAATCACTATAATTAGAAAGGAAGATAAAATATACCTGGATGATATTTCTTCATACTTCTAGAACCTAATCTTTGGATTTTCACTTCCAGAGTAGAAATGGAGAGAAATTACAGACTACTTTATCAGGAGATAAACCATGATATTATACCTCAGTTCAGAACCCCAGTGTCCATGTCTTGAGATGGCATTATGGTTAGTTTTGGAAGAGGCAGATGCTTTGCTCTTTTAGCCAAACTAATCTCTGAGCTGGTGTGTATTTTGAAGGGATGCAAAGGAAGGAAGGCATTTGAAAGAGGGAAATAAAATGTAGAATAAAGAGGTAATGGAAAACTGGAGATCTGCAACTGCAGGCTGACTTAAATAATAATAATTAACGCTGATAGAAAAAACACTCTTGAACCTCTGCCCCTGGAATCCTTTTGCATAAGCACTGTTATGATAAATGAATGAAGGTTCTCTTTCTGCCCTTATATTGTTGTAGAGTGTGTGTGTGTGTATATATATGCCTGAGATGATTGGAGAGGGGGAAAAATGTAATGAAAAAATGAGTTAATTCAACATTTTGTTTCTGTTGGAACAAGTAACAGGTTCTACTAAATGTGTCTCCAAGAAAATCATGTCTAAATGGCAGTCAGATAGTCTGATTGCATTTGTAATTGTTGCAGTCTGGTAATGTGAAGGACAAGCCAAAGGATGTCAGCCTTTGTGGCCAATCTCTGTCTTTCCAGGGCTATTTTAGGGTATAAACCTGTAAATAGTACTTAGCCATAAGTGGTTGCGGCATTAGGCCCTTAAATTGCACATACTCAAAGTCAGAAGAGTTAGGCAGTTTCTTAATACCAGATAGGTTGCACTGCTACATTTAAGCATTAGTCATGCATCAGATTCCTCTAGCAAGGATGCTTGGGGAGACCCATTGAAAGCAATGGAACCCTGCATGGATGCAGAAGTCCATGCTAGCAAATCCCAATGAATAAGTGAATCCTAAATGGATAAGAATCCAGTTCATGATTCTAGTTTTTTCTCATAGCAAGATTCATAGGTTGCATTAGGAAGAATAAGCCTTCCCTGTACAAAAAAAAATGGGTTTTAGAGTTAGTTTTGAGTTTTATGGTAAAGCCATATGATATAATCCATTCAGAAAAACTCTCAAGAGCAACTAATCATATCTTGTTAAATATCAGATGAGAAAAGTGTACTGTTTAAATCACCTTCTGAAGAGATTTAAATTTTCAGATATTAATCAAACATAAATGTAATAATGCTCCTTGAAATGGTTTGGCATTGTTAGACATTGCTTTTTTGTTAAAATAATCCTGATGATTTTAGCCCCTTAAAGCATATATGACTTGTTAGAAGTTGTTTTTCTGAGTGTGTGACTTTCCATGCTGAACCTCATCGTTGGTATCATCATCAGCTGCATACTAAAATATTCTCCTGTAACGTTCTTTAATAAGTGATGAGAGATCAACATCTCATTAAATTTTGAAAATGATATATATAATATGTATGTATTTAATCTACAGTAATGCTCACCGCAGGGCAAGTTATAATAAGATGGCAACTACAATCAATGTGACATTAACCCTTTAACTTTTCATTTATTTCACCCCACAGTTGATCTTGTAAACCAATATTTTACCATTAAACCATAGACTAGTTAGCCAGACCATAACAGTATGACTCTGCATATTTTAGGTAGAAAGCGTCTCTTGTTAGAAATGATAAACTAGAGAAATACCAGAGCTATCTGTGAGTAAATAAGTATAATTTTGCTGTGTGAGCTTTCTGAGAGATATGAGACAATGGATAATAAACTCGAGAAGAGTAACTGAATTAGCCCTCTCTTTGCATTTTAAGGATGAAGGTAATGAGCCTCTTGTGCAGAGATTATAGATTAAAAAAAATATCATTAACACATTCTCCCTTGAAATATGGCAGACAAACTTTTAACATTCCTGAAATGTCATTCCTCGGAAGTGTCATAGTATTTAAATGTAGAGTACATAAACATCTATCTGGGCTTAATTACTGCTTTAGGAGTCCACAGAGGTTAACAGCTTCCTGAAAGTTTTAAATTGAGTCATAATGATTGTTGTTTTCCACAAAATTCATATAGTGGGGGTTTCTGCAGGAATTCTGGTATTTTACAGCAAAATGAAACAGTTCATAGAATTTTTCCCTCATGCATTGGTATTAGATATAGGATAGTAATATTTTATAGTAGTTTTTATGCTAAAAGATCTATAAGACTGTCACAAGTATTAGATATATACAACATCATTGACATGCAGTCATCTCTACATTGGAAAGAAGCAGTTAACTGGCACACAGGAGGAAAGGAGAACCTGAACTAAAAATCCTAGACCAAGCCCCTACTTATCATGAAAAGCACCGTGAAAGTCATTTGAGTTTTTCGTTTAAGAAAATTCATGTATGTTTATGGAAATACCAGCTCTTATGGGAATGCCTGTATAACTCATTAATGTGATATGTTTCTGAAAGCATTTTCCTACCTAATTTGTTTCTGTAGCCCTGATACACCAGATTGGAATTGTTGGCTCATTGCTGTGATGTGAGTAGTAGACAGAGGCATCACTTAAATTGCAGCAAAGAGTCCCGTGGCACCTTATAGACTAGCAGACGTATTGGAGCATAAGCTTTCGTGGGTGAATACCCACTTCGTCAGACGTATTCACCCACGAAAGCATATGCTCCAATACGTCTGTTAGTCTATAAGGTGCCACAGGACTCTTTGCTGCTTTTACAGATCCAGACTAACATGGCTACCCCTCTGATACTTGATGCTTAAATTGTATGACTTTTAGTCCTTTCCTGTGTCTCCTTGGTTGCCTTGTATCTCTCTTGAAGGAGCCATAACCCTCAAGATCCCCTTGAAATAAAATCTCTTAAGAGATCTTACAGGTTTGTGGCTGACATGCTTATTATGGCGTGGTTGGAAGAATTTCTGTCTTCCTCTAACAGAGCTATGTCTCAGTCCTATTATAAATGTCAGGACTCTCTAATCTAGTGTCCTGTTACCTCCATGATATGGCTCAAGACTTTTTTCAATATCTTACAGTAGCAAGCACCACCATAATAACATTCATGTACAGGAGGAAAGAATTCTGCAAAATTCTAGATCATGGTCCTTGCACATTATGATGGTTACTTTTTGAAGGATCCTTAGACCAGATACCAAGGGCCTGATCAAACTCCCATTGAAGAAAATGGGATTCTTTCTGGGACTTTGGATCAGGCTGTTAGAAACATTACTGAAATCAAAGGTGGTATGTATCTTCTCAGGAGACACTTAAGTCCTCTAATTTTTCTTGTCCATATATATAGTAAGTCCATACTGATTTTTTTGCCATTCCGTCTATAACAGATCACCTACGGACTGATAGTGGAGAAATTATCAAGGGAATTTGTTTCGTTCCAACTTCACTCAAGAGAGAGTTGGGAAAACACAGTTCTATTATTCATTCCCACTGAGAAGTTCTTGGGAAAAGAGGCAGATGTATCACATTTCTTAATTAGTGGTGGTGCTTTGACCAGTGTACCCTCTTGATAGTGTCGCAGAGTCTATTACATAAAGATTCTAGACCTTCCAGACCAATCCTCTCCATAGTCCATGTGCCTGAAACATTAGCTTTCAGTGAAAGGTTCCCTATCCTGATGGTTAGTGGTGCCTGTATCTCTCTGCAGAAACCCGACTACTTCATAGTGACCATAGGGGCTAGGCTTGTGATATGGGGCCCTGATTTGGTGTGCAGAATGGTATAAGGAAGGTAGTTCTTTTCTCCACATGAGGATTTTTTTTATTCCTTTTTCCCATATGCTTGGGAAAATCTCCTTACTCTAAAGCCAGCCATCAGGAAAATGTAATTGCCCATTGTCCTAGGAACATGAATCCTGTGTCTCTGAGTTTGATGCTATTGTTCAGATGGGACACTCCTCTTTAGCCCTGTCCTTGTCCTCTTTAGATGTCAGATACCCCATCTTTATAATAGCTACATCAATTCACACAGAAATCTTTTATGAATGCCTTTGTGATCTTGTATAACTATTGCTTCTAGTGGTTGGGTTTTTTGGTCTCCCCTCAGCGATCTGGCAGCTCTTTCCTCCTTTATTCCCCCTTTTTTCCTGTAATGGACCCTTTCAAATTCATGTAATTTGCTTTGAATTTTAATGAGTAGTTTTTATTATAATTCTTTTATTGTAGTTTAAATGTTCCTGCTGTTTTGCACAGCACTAAAAGCATCTGATTAGAGGAGAGGTCTTTAAGAATAAAAGGATGATGATGAAGGAATGCATTATTATGAAGTGAATAATATCCAGGAATAATGCACACAGTTTTATTTCCTACCCTTTTTTCTGAGATACGGACTAATGCTGCTTTCAGTTTGCCAGTTTGGAATAAACATGACATGGAAGAGAATAGATTAGAACCACTTCCAGCTGATTAGAAACCAGTGAGCTGGGACAGTTCCTTGAACCAGACAGGCCTGTGGGGAAAAGGGTATTTACCATTTTTAACAGCTACCAAAATTGTTCCAAAGCTACGTTAGCTAGATTGTTGTACTATCAGCAAGCAGAATATTGTTTTCAGTTCTTTGTCTTTTAAATGCTGGTGAGGGAGCTACATAAGTTATAATTGATGCACGTGAAGAGATTTAGAATTGTATACTCCAATAAATTGGCACTTACATAGACTAGAAGAATGACAGTGAAAAAATTATTTTCCTGGGCGAATGATACAAATTACTGTTTACACACACTAAAACATTTTTCAATAAATTCATTTTCAATACTATCTGTATAGTCCATTTATTGTTGTAGAATAATGTGGGGGACAAAGTGAAGAAGTTTGCATTACTTCTGTTTATAAATTAGGGCTGTCAAGTGATTAAAAAAATTAATTGCGATTAATTGCGCTGTTAAACAATAATAGAATACCATTTATTTAAATATTTTTGGATGTTTTATACGTTTTCAAATATATTGATTTCAGTTACAACACAGAATACCAAGTGTATATATTTCACTTATACACTCACTTTATATTTACTTTGGATTACCAATATTTGCACTGAAAAAAAAAAAAAAGAAATAGTATTTTTCAATTCACTTAATACTAGAACACAGGATTTGGGGTCCATGTGCAATATAGTGTTAACATGGGGACTGCATTATAGTGAGGACCACATTAAAATGAATTGCAATTAAAGTAATTAAATTTGGGATCCATGGCCACAACCGCGTTATATGCAAATTCGTGCTATATAGACACGCGTTCCAGGGTGGATCTGGTGTACTGTAGTGCAAGCTCTTTATCATGAAAGTCAAATGTACAAATAAAGAATTATGTACAAAAAAAAATTGCATTCAAAAGTAAAACAATGTAAAACTTTAAGGCCAACAAGTCCACTCAGACCTACTTCTCAGACAAACAAGTTTGTTTACATTTGCAGCCTGAGGGTACCACAGATGCTTGAGGGGGCTGCTTGGGAGCGCAGCAGGTGCTCAGGAGAGAGGGCACGGCAGGCTCCCTACTTGGTTCTACGCCTCCCCAGAAGCAGTGACATCTCTGTCCCTCAGCCCCTAGTTGGAGACATGGCCAGGCATTCTGCGCACTGCCTCTGCCCCAGCTTTGCAGTTCCCTTTGACTAGGAACTGTGGCCAATGGGAGCCATGGCGGAGGTGCCTGGAGGTGGAGGCAGTGCAGAGAACCCCCTGGCCTCTCTGCCTAGATGCTGAGGGAGGGGGATGTCCCCAAGGTAAGCGCCACCCAGAGCCTGCATCACCTGGTCCCGTGCCCCAAACTCCTGCTGTTGCTGGGGGAGGCGGGACACGTTGACCTGAGACTGCCCCAGCAGCGGCTGGTGCGATCGGGCAAGGCTGCCTGAGATGCTCAGGTGGTCTCCAGGCCAGGCACACTGGCCACTACAGAGGTCACGGAAAGCCATGGAATCTGTGACTTTCATGACCTCCACGACAAACTCGCAGCCTTATGCATAGCATATGCATTAGCCTACTCACTTTCTTAAACACATCACACGATCTCAGTGTCATAGTAATTTCTATATTAATAATTTGATGCTTTATTCCTGCAGTTAGGGCCACATCCATTTCTCAATATTGTTCCCTTCAAAAGCAATTAAGAATGGAGAAGCCCCCCAACCCGCCCCCTGACCCTGATGATGTCTAGAGAGTTGTCATAAATAGATAGCTAAGGGTTAATGTTTCTTTTACCTGTAAAGGGTTAACAAAGGGAACCAAACACCTGACCAGAGGACCAATCAGGAAACCGGATTTTTCAAAGTGAGGGAGGGAATTTTGGGGTCTGAGTCTTGTCTGTCTCTCCAGCTATGAGAAGGTTCTTTCTATCTTCTAATCTTCTGTTTCCAAATTGTAAGTACAGGTAGAAAACAATATAGGCTTTTATGTTGTTTTGGTTGTATTTACATGTGTGTAGCTTGCTGGAATGTTTCAAATTGGATATCTTTTTGAATCAGACTGTTTATCATATTTTCTTATAAGCAATGCCCTGTATTGTCACTTAATGCAGAGTTTATATTCTTATGTCTTTTTCTTCTTTTTATATAAAGTTTTCTTTTAAGACTTGTTTGAGTTTTTCTCTCTGGGTAGGCTAAGGAACGAAGGGGAGGGGAAATCTTTGTGTTAGATCTATAGAAGGTAAGCTCTGCAGCACCAGGGAATTGGTGGGAGGGGGAAGATAGAATCATTTCTGTTTCCTTGTATTTGGGTTTGTCTCTTTGTGGAATAGAGGAACTTGCTTCTTGTATTGTGAGTAAAGAGATTGCATCAGTACTCCTAGGTTAGCCCAGAGAGGAAAGTCTGGGTGGGAGAGAGAGGGGGAAGGGAAGATGGGTTATTTCCCTTTGTTGTGAGACTTAGAGTTCTCTGAGTCTTGGGTCCCTCCAGGGAAAGTTTGGGGGACCAGAGCGAGGCGGGTCGCTGTAATTCCTGTCTGGTGGCAGCGAGATAAGATCCAAGCTGGTAATTAAGCTTGGAGGTTCATGCTAGGCACCCAGATTTCTGGACGCTAAGGTCCAGGTTTGGGAGTTAGGCTTATGATAAGAGTGCAACCAATATTGGAGAGGATGTGGGGTCATTGCTCCTATACTCAAAGTATATTTGGTGGTTTGCTTAGTAACAAATTGTAATGATGACTTATTTATTATATGCATTTCCAGTGTTCTCATGGAACCCAAATGCATTGGGGTGTTCATAAATTTGAATAGCAAATCATGTACTTGAATGTGGGGCACCATGTCTATGACAGATCTATCTCACTACATATTCTGTATGATATTCCCACTACTACTAATGCAGTCCTCTAGGTAATAGTGCAGGCTTTGCATCATTCCCAGCACAGTGTTCACAGTTTTGTGACCTACAGTTGATTTTTCTTGTCACACCAAGTTTTCTTGTCACACCAAAGCTGTCGTTTTCCTTATGAGTTGGTGGTACAATATGTATTGAGCTAATTTCTTTGCTAATTTATTGCTCTTTGCTTTTACTATAAAGGGGATCATCTGGTTCTATAGCACAAATACTGAATATAAAATAATATCTATATACAGTAAAATACATGCACAGCATGAAAAGGGGTATTTTACAAAACAAAATTTTGCCTACACAGTGGAGGAGTGACAGAAGTTAATAGGGGATAAAATGGACTGAGGGGACTTAGGACCACAATATTAAAAGTGTGTCCAACTGAAACACGTGAGACACAAGCACAAACTGAGATTTCCATGCATTTTTACTTGATCACTTTTAAAAATTTGTCCCATGCTGACTTGAGAGGGAATGATGTAATGGAAAAAACAGTGTGATAGAGATGAGGAAGGGACATACTAAAAAACATAAGAAAATGTTATACAGAGCCAGAGAGATTAATTTTATGGATCAGAAAGGAAAAATAAGTAAAGGAATAAAGTTAGCACCATGTAATAGTCAGCTCTGGACCACCAGGTAGTGGTCTGTGGCTCATGAGTTGTCCATAATCAAAATTTGGGATTGTGTCCCCCCATAGGCATGTAGCACAGTACCATTTAAGGAGTAAGATGGAACAAAAAGAAAGTAAATAGAGCTAAAGTAAATAGATCAAACAGTTATAGGGCAGAACAATACAACATTAAGTGGTGAATTTGGGTATTATGATACAATTAAGGTTATATATTCAGAATGTTCAGACATGAAACAATATAATGGGCTAATTGGCAGCTCTTGGGTATCAATGGCAGCTGCAGCTCACTGTATTTAAGTGGATGATAGAAAAAAACATTTTAATCATTCCCATCAGCAGAAGCTGCTTTAGCACTTTTCTTGTAGTTGGAGGTGTCCCAGTTTGCTTTCCACCACTGAATTCTCAATGTTGTTCTTGTTAATATTACGATATAAATGTCACCAGGAATATTTAGTTCTCTTCCAACTTTGTGCTATTATTTAACCTGTTGGTGAAGATGGGTATAGATTTTCAGATTACATTGTAACAGATGGTTGTTGCTAGTGAATGTACTTGTCTAGCACACAGTGGATGCGTGATTCTTCCATGGCCCTACTGAGAAACTACACAAAGGAAATCTGCTTAGAATAACTGAACTCTTAAATCAGAATGCTAAAAGATACTTGCCATTTACATGTTTCAGTTACTTAGTAGAAAATTCCAGGAATAACTGTATACAAAGTTTTAAGTTTAGCATATGTTTATTTCCTACCATGAATCTATTAAGAAGAAAAATGAGTTATATTACCCAAATGTGTAAACAAACACAATTATCTTGTCCTGCTTCTGAGGACTCTGTGTCTGAAATTCAATCTGGAAGAGATTGAATGTTGAACATTGATTTATAAATTGAAACCCATCACAACTCAATGGTAAATAATTTCATCTGTAATTACTGAGCTAAATTGTAGCTTTGAGAGCCAGTGTAACACTGAAGAAATGGGGAGGGAGAAGAGAGCATGTGAGCAATAGGGTTGGTATGATATAGCTGTATAAAGTGTAAGGTGCCCAAGAGCCCAGAAGGCACCTTGATCCACAGCAGCATATACTGTACCTGCACAAAAGATATAAAAGACATGTAAAAAGCCTCGCCACTGCTATTCTCCTCACACTTGGCAGTAGGTGTGGGGTGGGGGCTAGGGCCTGTGCATAGGTATAAGCAGCTCCCTGCACCCTCTCTGCTACTTACTATGTGTATAATCTGTTTAACTGTGAATAGCTCTGTTCATAGGATTAGCAATCCATGGTCTTTCAGTAGTCCATATTTCTTCTTCAGCGCTTAGCCAGACAGTCGGCTGTAGTGATCGTTCACCATTTGGTCCATTCCTGCACAGCTGCAAAGGCATGATGGCCTGAGAGTCCAACATCGGAACAGACTTGATGAACCCATGTAATAGGGGGTCTGCCTCTAGGCCTCCTCCACCACTCGCTTGGTGGGATTTTATCCCGGATGTTACAAGCCACCCGGAGAACGGCGTTCGCTGAAACGTGTTGTGGCATCCCTGCAACATGTCCGGAAAGTGTAAAGTGTTGCCTGCAGACAGTGGCCCCAGTAGTCTGTAGACCCAAACTACCATAAATATCTGCATTACAGATGAAATCATTCCACTTTATGCCCAATATATGACATTGACACTTTGTGTGGAAAGCCTCCAGCTTTATCTAGTCTGTGCAGCATATTGTCCACGTTTCGCAGCCGTACAACAGTATGGGAAAGATACAGCTCAAATAAATCCTGAACTTGGTTGTCATATTAAGATTATGTTGATTCCATATCCATTGTAAACGGCTTATGGCAGATCCTGTGATACCAATCCAATGGGAAACTTCTGTGTGAGAACTGGAGGAGCTGTGAAGTATAGGACCCAGATAGTAAAAGCTGGAAACTGATTCAACAGTTACATTGTTCAAAGAGTTTGGAGTTGCAGGTGGACCTGGTCCTAGATTTTGCAGTTTTGTCTTTGACCATGAAACATGGAGACCAATTTTAGGTCACTCCTCCTCCATATGCTGGAGTGCATCACAAAACCTGTCATGAATCCATACTAAGAAAACGACGTCAACGTAGTCAAGGTCTGTGAGCAAGACATCACCGATCTCAATGCCTATGGACCTGATGGAATGCTGCATTATGAAATCCATTGCCCGACAAAAGAGTGCAGGGGCCAGAACGCAACCCTGCCTAACACCAGATACTGATTTAAAAGGCACTGACATCTGGTTCCCCAGACAAATGTGGGCAGTGGTTCCATTATGCAGCTCTCTAATCAAGTCCAGCAGAGTGGTAGGACGCCTACGTCCTTTAAGGCCTTCCATAACGCGACACAGTCTACTTAATCAAATGCAACCTTAAGATCAACATATGCTACATGCAGGGGCTTCCTGAACTCACAATGTATCTCGAACAAAAAGTGAAGGGACAAAATGGCATCTAATGTGGACCTGTTCCTCGTAAACCTGACTGTTGGGGACAACTCTTTCGATGTAGCAAAGGCTCCAGGCGTGCCAGAAAAACATGCGCAAACATCTTCCCTGGAACAGAGAGCAAGGTGATCAGCCTGTAGCTCTTACGTTAACTGCTCAGTCCCCTGTCCTTCCATCCAGTTGGCAGGGTTCCAGTTCTTCACACCAGACGAAAGATGGCCAGAAGTGATTCTGCTACAGAACCAATAGCACACTTTAGCAGCTCTGTGAGGATGCCATCGGCACTGGCTGCACATCCATTTTCTAGTTTAGAGATGACACACTTCACTTCATCCAGTGTCGGTGCATCAGTACAAAGTTAGTACATCAGTCCATATTTGGGTTCAATACATCTAGATAAATTTGCAAAAGAGATAAGGTTGCGTTTGTGCATGCATACAATGTTCAGCATCAGTATACATTATTGCATACAAGATGCCTTTCTAAATTTGTATATTCCAAGGAACAAAATCTATATGTGAGGTTAACATAAAGGTCATACATTCATACTTCGTCATGTACAAAAATTGCTAGATTTTTGAATATACAATCTTTTTTCCTGTGATAGGCTATACAATCATTTTCTTGCCTGATTAGCTTCAATCAGCCATTTAGTGATATATGTATAATTGTCCATCTATAACAATAAATCTCAATTAAGATATATGATATTATGAAACATTTATATTGATTTCAAAACCAAAGACTCTTACTTATTGGGAATGTAATGAATGGGATTGACTGATCACTGACAAATTAAAAGTAGTTTAAGCGTAAGCAAATTGTAAAGGTTACTATGCACAATAAATCAATAGGCAATTGTGCAGTTCTTTAGAGTTGATATAGGCAAAAAATCTTGAATTTTTAACTACATCATGAAGTGCCAGCTCTTCTGTTACATTTATCCTTGAGTATTTATTACAGTACAAACAATCAGAAAGTCAGTATAGTGGCCTTCACATTTGGCATTACTTTGTGCAGAAGGTTGCTTTTCCCACTCAATACAAATTCTGCAGAAAAAAAGCTGTGTATGGCTAAGGGGAAGAACTTGTTTTGTAACTACGTTACCTGGCAATCACAGCTGATGAAAGCAGCATATTCTCTCATATATTGTTGAAATGAGGGGGAAACAAAAATGCATTTCTTGATATTTCATTTTTAGCAATTCTGCATTTTTCCATTTGAAATCTTAATCTAAGAGATTTAATTACATAATTAGGAACCTAAAGTTTTTCTTCACTAAATATATTTTAATTATACAGTTCAGAAATATTTTGTGCCTTTGTTTTACATGAATTGTGTCAATAGAAGGTTGCCCTAAATCATTCTAATATGTGGTAGACAGTGGCACATGCTAACTATCCAACCCAGAATTTATCCAAACTACGACTAAATATACACGATCCAAAATGATATTTTTGGTTGCTCACCCATAGCAGTACTTTGAGTTTCCTAGGCCAGTGGTTTTCAAACCACGGGTCATGACCCAGTACTGGGTTGCGGAATGCAAGGCACTGGGTTGCCTTGCTCAGCACCCGGGGACTCTGGTGGCTGGCCAGTAAAAACTAGTAGTCCCTACCTGTTCTAACACCATGCTGCGCCCCAGAAGCGGCCAGCAGCAGGTCCAGCTCCTAGGCAGGGGGGCACGGGGCTCCGCGCTGCCCCTTCCCTGAGCACCAGCTCTGCACTCCCGGCCAGTGGGAGCTGGGGGGCGGGCAGTGCCTGCGGGTGAGAACTTGCATGCCTCTGCCTAGAGCCGGACTTGCTGCTGGCCGCTTCTGGGGCACAGCACAGTCCGCAGTGCCAGGACAGGCGGGAAGCCTGCCTGTGCCTCCTGGCTGCACTTCTGACCGGGATTCTCCGGAGATAAGCCCGTGCCCCAACTGCTCATCCCAGTCCCCTGCCCCAGCCCTGAGCCCCCCCCTCCTACCCAACCATGAGCTATCCCTATCCTGCTGCCCCCAAAACCGCATATCCCTGGTACAACCCAAGTAGCCCTGCCCCACTGCTCCACACCCCGCCCCAGCCCAGAGCCCCTTCCCACACTCTGAACGCCTCATTCCCAGCCCCACCCCACAACCCACACTTCAGCCCTCTGCCCCAGCCTTGAGCACCCTCCTCCACTCCCAACTTCTCATCCCCAGCTCTGTTGGGTCACGGGCATCAACAATTTCCTTCAACTGGGTCACCAGAAAAAAAAGTTTGAAAACCACTGTCCTAGGTGTTGAGCCTCCAAAGTTCCATGTAGTGCTTATTTCATCTTCGAGTAGCATTGCCTCTTTTCTTTCCCTGGGGAACTGTGTAACTCAAAGGCACATATATAGGTTTTTTGTTTATGGTCATTTGCAGCAAGTCATCTGTTCTTCTGGTTAGTTTGACCTTCAGCATGGCCAGAATGCATAGCTTTCCAAGTTGTACTGAATTTCTGCTGGTTAGGCCTGTTAGGTTGTGGCGGGGAGATTGGAAAGACAATTAAAAGAAAAGTGCAGGGAGGGTGAGTTCTTTACTATTGAAATATAGTAGACTTATTTTTCACTTTTTTAACAGGTGAGCTTGAACTCTGGAGACATTTCTGATTGTGCAGTAGATATGAAAGAAATAATTTTAATCTCTAGCCTAAATTGGGTATAAAAGATTTTTTGGCATGATCAGTGTGCAGCTAGAATGATTTCACAATGCTAGTATTGTGTTCTGAGTGTAGCAGCACCCAACCAGCAAAATTAGCGGGTGCAAAGTTCATAGGCTATAGATTTTTTGCCAAAGTAAAATTCAGATCCACAAAGTTGGGGTGGGTAGAAAAGATTCATAAAACGATTTAGGCACCTAATTGCCAGAATCAGGCCTTGTTCCACTGCCCACAAACCCTGTTGGCACCTACATTTGCTCAGCGCCAAATTTGGTAGTAAAAGCTCCCTAGGCAGCTATTTTTGTGCCTCTGCACAAGCACATTGCAGCCTCATATCAAGTGTCCAGATGCCTAAGCTCCAGACTGATGCATGGACCCTGGGAAACTAGGTGTTCTTCCTAACTCACCTGTGGGGCCCAGTCCAGCTCAGATCTCACCTACCGGATTGCGCCCATGTAGACAAGCTTACACAAAACTGGGACAAAGGGGTGAAAGGCTGCGTGAAGCCATTGCACTTTGGATAAATAATGAGAGAATCACTGGGCGAGAGAGAGAGTGTGAGCAAGCAAGCAAGCATGTACGAGAATGATTCTGCAGTGTGATAGAGCACTCACCTAAGAAATGGGAGACCCAGGATCCACAGCCCTGTCACCAATGAATTTTTATTTATTTATCCACAGTGCAGCAGCTTCAACAAGAGAGACTGAGGGTATGGCTACGCTTGCAGCTGTACAGTGCTGCCACGGGAGCGCTCCCATGGCAGCGCTTTGAAGTGCGAGTGTGGTCGCGGCGCCAGCACTGGGAGAGAGCTGCAAGTACTCCACCTCCCCGTGGGGATTAGCTTACAGCGCTGGGAGCTGTGCTCCCAGCACTGGGGCACTGTTTACACTGGCACTTTACAGCGCTGTAACTTGCTGCTCTCAGGGAGCTGTTTTTTCACACCCCTGAGCGAGAAAGTTGCATCGCTGTAAAGTGCCAGTGTAGCCAAGGCCTGAGGGAATCCCTCATAACATTATCCTATATTCCAGTGGCTACATCAGTCTCCTGAGAAGTGGCAGATCCCAGTTCAAATCTCTTCTCTCCCTCAGGTGGAGGGGAAAGTTGAACTGGTGATCTTCTATGTGCCAGGTGAGCACCACTGGGTGAAAAGTTATAAGAGAACACCTTCTCCTCCTCCTAAATTTCTTTGTGAATCTAACCTTTAATGTCTTCAGGTGAGTTTTTTTCATATATAGAGAAGGTTTGATATCAGAGTTTCTAGATTTAAACGATTTTTTGGCTGTAAATAATCTAACACGTTAATATTTATGTCAAAATATATTTTTGAAATAAATTAATCTACTCTGAAGTGGTTTTATATCTGAAAAAACAGACACATCTTAGCACAGCTATTTAGGAATACTACTTTATTTAATACAAAATATTAATATTTTAGTTTAAACGAGTACTGTCACTTATAGTGGAGATTAAGGTCATACAGTTGTATAAAAATTAAGTGAATTTTGGTTTTCCACTTTCATCAGTGTATATTAATTGCTTAAGACACTGATAGGCCCCTTTGAAGCTATTCTAAAAATACCTTTACTAGATCCTTTTAAATGGAATCAATAATCAAGGGTGTCAAAGCTTTATGTGTTTTAGTTTTCACTTCAAACAGTTTTCAGCTAAGGTGTTCTTCAACTAAATGTTGAATTTTTAACCCCTTTTTACTTGTTTTTGCCTGTTTTGAAAAGTAGTATCTGCAGCTTGTTGTTAACATGTATGAATTCACTGGTTCACTCTAGTGCAAAAAAGGGTCATTCTGGAACAAAAAGAAAAGTGATTGCAGAATTTCAAGCAATTTTTGCTGCTCAGCTGGGTCTGTTAAAAAGGGGTCGGGCTAGCACCTGTTACAAGAATGTTCTCACCTTGTCACTGTTAGAAGAGACCTGATGCTAGAATAAATAGTCTCTTCATGCATTTGTAGTAATAACACTGTAGCTACCTTGAGAAAATAGGCCACTGTTGCCCCAAATGGTTAAAATCCCTTTTTAGAAGATCTCCTAATATGTCATCCAAATTAGAACTGCATTTTTTAATTCTGCTTGCCAAATATTTGAGACCAATATATGTAACCAGGCTTTTCACCCTTCCTGTTGTTAGTTCTCTCCCACTGCCACAGTGATTATAGCCAGCTTCCTTGCCACATCTTTTGTGGGGATCACAGTCCATTTTTCTTTGAGTCTTCAAGCCCATTTCTGCTTCTGCCAACCTTAGAGTCAGAGGACAGTGTGCATCTTTCTGAAGTGCCTGACAGAGGGCTTGTCTACACAACCACTGGAAGTGAAATAACTAACCCTGGTTTTAAATCATTTTGTTATTTCGGAGCAAATCTGGGTGATGTGCCTCTTATTTTAGATTAAGATGATCCACATGCAGGTTTGTACCAAAATAACAAAGGGTGTGAATGAAAACTCAAGTTAAATAATTTCACTTCTTTTTAGTGTGTAGATAAATCCAAAGATTATATTCGCTAGATCTCTACACAACCATTCCATGTGTTGTTTTTTTGGGGTGGGGATGGAAGGATGGAGAAGGGTTACTTGTCATTCGATGGAAAATCAAAGAGAAAATGATAAACAGTTATGATGTAAACACAGGCAAATGCAATATGAAAAGCATAGCTATGCATGATCTAAACTTTGGTACACAGCATGTTGATTATGAAAAATTAAACTATGCATCTTAGAAAATTCTTTCTTGGACACATTCTCTCATATTTCCCCAGGCAGGAGTATGACAATGAAGTTTCTGTTTGCCAGGGAGGATCTTAGTCCTTTATAGGAAATAATCTTTTCTTTGATTTTCCCAAAATCATCTTCCCTTTCTTGTTTTGAAGGAGATCAGTTATCCATTGTCTCATGGTCCCAGACCAGTTTGAAACTGCTGCATCCTTCTCCCCAGCCTCCAAGTGCCGTGAGCAATAAACCATATCTTCTTTGATTAGCTCCTTCTAGTCCTGCATTTGTAGCAATTTGTCATAATGGCCCTCCACATTTTAGCTAAACCTATGTTTTTCCCAACAGTTTTGTTCAAGAATAATGTAATGTGATCATCTGTATTAGAGATTAATTTAATACAAATGTCAGAGGGGTAGCGGTGTTAGTCTGTACCCACAAAAACAACGAGGAGTCTGGTGGCTTATGCCCAAATAAATCCACCACCAGACTCCTCGTTGTTTTAATACAAATGGATTGTTCTCCTTTAGTAAATGATTTCGTGTTTCTTAGAGGAGGATTTCTCACTCGTTTCAGATAGAAGATCCTGTGTTTCTTGAATGCTTTATGGTTGGCCATTCTTGTGGCCTTTAAACTGTTATGTGCAGGAGATCCCAGTCTCTGACTTCCTAAACCAGCAAGACTAAAAACAGAGTGTGGACTGTGATGAGAGAGTCTGAGAATTTAATTTAAAAGATTTGATCTCCAGATTCTGATTGGGATGCTTGTTTTAGGAGACACAGTGGTCCACAGACATGCTATAAAACAGGTGACAGGGCATAAACCATATCAGTATAATAAAATCTTATTTTGTCTGCACATTAATTAAACCACACAAAAGGCATTACAGGACATCTGAATGAATCCAGAAAATATGTTGTTAGCCACATTTTTATTTCAAGATGTACAAAGAAAATGCTTGACCTATTTCTCTTCCTATTTTGCTTAAACATATAAAATAGACTTAGTTCTATCAATTTTGATTACTTATCTGGGCTACTCAAATTGACTGTGAAATTCTGTTTAATGGAAAAATATAATTCCCTTGCCAAATATGTTGCTCACTTGTAAACAATTAACTTGGCTGTTTGTTTAAAAGCTCATACATGATAGTGAGTAGTGATATTGCTGTTTCCCCTAGAAAACAATTCTTTGATAGCCAAGTGACACTAAAAATGAAAAAAAAAAAATCCCCCAAAGTAATAAATAGAAAATTACACATTTGTATTGAATATATAATGCATATTTCTTTTTGAATTGGTGTCTCTTTACTGTAAGTGTAGCACCCAGAGTCTCCAGTGAGGATTGGTACCCTGTTGTACTTTCCTGTTGACCTTACTCTTGTCTAGTGCTTTTATAAGTTGAAACTAGTGCACGATTATTTTCCTTCAAATTAAAAAAGCAGATTGAGGTAGGCATGTTAATCCCCAAAGAGTTTTGTATGTTTATATTCTAGTTTGGATGAAAGGGGTTGCTGATCGATTTTTTTTTTTTTTTTTTAGTCCATCACTATTATAATATAAAATATATGTATTAAATAAGAAATCTAGCATTAATAACATATTAAGGATTTAGAAATCAAATATTCAAAGGTCAGGAAATTCCAAAGGTTACAGTTGAAAACTCTTACATCTGCTTGCTTGTGTTTATGCTTTAAAATATGGGCTTTACATCATTATTTATCAAATATTACAATGTTGTCCAAATCCTGCTGTTCTTATGTATGAATAGTCCCACTGAGTGGTATTACATGCGTGAATAATGCAAATAGGAGTTTCCCCTTATATAACTAACATATAATGCATAGTATAAGACATTGATCTTTCAATCTTAACATTGTATTTTTGAGTCTTAACCAGATCTACAGACAAGTCAATTTTGAACATTCTGGTTTCTGCTGTTTTTAGCTAGCCAAGGGCAGAAATCCTGATTGAAACATATGGGGAAAATATTTTTCATAACGCGAAGACTCAAAATATATTTTCTTTTAAATCACTTGTCAGCTGTGGCTCAAAATAGAAAAACTTGTAGCTCAAAATGAATTTGAGTGAGGTCTGAGCTTCTAAAAGGTAGGCTAGAGTGTAATTAGAACTAAACCTTAACTAAATGCAACCCATCCCTATTGTATTAAAAACAGTGCCGTTTGTAGCCCTAAGATATCAGCTTCTTTATCATAAATTTCATTTCAAGCCATAAAGATTCATTCCAGGCTGCTACGTGGAATACAAAATAGGTTTGGGGCAAATTTCTTTAAATTGGTAGTATTCAAAATATGCCCTCTGTATAGTTCAGTATTTGGTAGGACTTGTGAGGAAGGGATGAAGAGGAGAGAACAAGATGGGAGGAGTGTATTTCCTTTGCAGCTATTGTAGCTCTGTCAGTTTGGGGGAAAGGATTGGCGTAGTTAATTGTTTTCAGCACTTATATGTTGTTAATACTGATTAGATACTCTGGATTCTGAAGTTAATATTGGACTTGTCTTGGCTGCTTACCTATGTTTTTAGTATAACTTCAAGCTGATTTTATCTTGGTTGTCCCTTTGCCAACATAACAATTGTCTAGGGGAGGAAAAAGCCAAAAATAATAAGTATGAGTGTTACTTGGTGTGTACAGTCACTCTCTTTTTCCCCTAAAGCTACTTCTTATTTATGTCTTTGCAGATTGTCTTTATAGATTGCAATCAGTGCTCAATTAATTATTTTTCTTAAAACCAGAAAGCTAGACTGAAGTATGTTTCCCCAAATATTTGCACTGTAATACAGCTGTCCTACTGATTTTCTATTCTAGGCATTCCTCCATCTTTTCCTCCTCCACAAATTTTCCACTCAGAGGAGACACTCACATTTTTAACTTCTCTGAAAAGCTGCAATTAATCTCAGTTCCTTCAGGCAGAGTGTTGCTCAGGGCTCTGTCAAAAGAGGTGCTTCATTTAAAGCAGCTCCCTGACTGTTTATGGCATTTACAACACTAAGAACTCTGGTTTACCTAGTTTGTGTACATTTTGACTGATTTCTCTACTAATAATCAACAGTTTTCTTGAAGTCCTTTTTTATACCCTTGTAACCCTTATTTTGGGAAAGTATCCAACACAAAAAGACAAATAATCCTTAAAAATATCCACAAAGCTACCTCATTATCCACTTGCAAATTCCTCTTCAATGATTAGGTTGCTGGTGTGCTGAGACCATTCCCTGTTGTGCTGACAAACATTGTCTTGTTTCCTTGGATTTCCCTGGCTCTAGCCATCTTTTGTCTTATGTATTATACTTAATTTATTATATATTTGTCATACTGTAGCACCTACAGGCCCTAGTCATAGACCAGGACCCCATTGTGCTAGGAGCGGTTCAGTCAGGGACCATCTTTTTGTTGTGTTTGTACAGCACCTAGTACAACAGGATCCTGGTCCATGACTAAGGCTCCTAGGTGATGTAAATAATAATATATGAAAGAAAAGTATGTTTATAAGACTGATGTATTAATTTTATTGCTAGATTAAAAACTACGTTCAACTGGCATTTAGGTTGTGTGCATATCAATTACTTAAAGGCAGGGGCAGTGGAACTGAGGGGCAGGGTGGCTCGTATCCCCACAATGGAAATCTTGTGGGTGGCTGATGTATGTTTCCACACACCCTAGTGTTGTCTGCCCCATTCTATCTCTTGGTGTCAGGCCACACATGTACCTGGGGAAGGAGTGCAGGTGAGAGTGGGGCCCAAGGAGGGACTGGAGTGGCTACTGCACACAACATTGAGCCAGCTGCCAGGGAGCAGACAGGAAACATCCAGTGGACACACCAGCCCAGGACTTGGAACACATGTGCCAGCTGCCATGGTGAGGTGAAGGTGTGGGTTAATATCTTTTATTAAACCAGCTTCCGCAGTGAAAGAGACAAGCTTTTGAGCCACATTGAGCTCTTCTTTAGGCCCAAAATGTGGCCTGACACCAAGAGCTAAATTTTATTAAGCATCCATTTTTAATTAATTTTAACTCATAAATTTCTCATTTACTTTTAAATTCTCAGAAATCATTTAATCATTTACTTTTAAATTCTCAGAAAATTAATTCTCTACCCAAAGTATCTAAGTGTTTTTGTTTTGGGAAGAATCCACTGTGTTCATTGTGCATAACAAATGGTGGAATCTCTGTATAAAACTCAACTCCTCCTTTACTCCAGAAGCATGACTGGAGTAATATAATACTACTCCTACTAATTATTAGTATTTATTGTTATTACTAGCAATTGTTAGTTTGTAGTTGCTACCTCTGACAGTTCCGCGTTGTCATTCAGCAGTTTGTTACTTTCTTGGTGCATGTTACTGGACATACATTATTGATGAATGGTGAATATTTTCACTACAGTTGACACACGTTATATTTAATGCATTTTTAAAAATTGTTTTATATTAGAGCAATGTTTTTTAGATGCTTTGACTTACTCTAATTTAGTTTGTTTTAAATCCTCAAGATCTCTTGAATTCTGTTACTTCCTTTTAAAAAAATAAAAGGGGCAGATGTTATCTGACTTTTCCTTGTCCGCATGCTATCCTGTGCAAGGAAAATGTTGAAGGGAAAGTTAATTTAAAAAAAACAAAACTTTTTTCTTATTCAGTAATTAAAAACTTTCCCCCCATTTATATTGGTTGAAATTCAAGAGAGAGGTAACTCAGTTTAGTTCAAAAGCCACTTCCTAACAAGAGGAATTAGCTGGGAACAGTACTATATTAACATACCCTGCCAACAGCTGAGCTCTGCATACAAAACACTTGTTCATGTTTTCCTTGAACTCCTTTGATTGAACCTAACATTCAGCTTACACTGAATGAGCTCTGTCTGAACCTTGGCAGGAATTGGATAATGTTGATGTGTGTTGTAATGAATAGTGGAACTTCGAAAGGCTGAAGTGT
The DNA here is from genome assembly GCF_003597395.2 of Chelonoidis abingdonii. Taxonomy (NCBI): domain Eukaryota; kingdom Metazoa; phylum Chordata; order Testudines; family Testudinidae; genus Chelonoidis; species Chelonoidis abingdonii. The sequence continues at coordinate 69,796,220 of NC_133774.1, read as the reverse complement.
GCTGGCACAAGTACTGTCTCAGTATGATGAGCTAAACACAGGCATTGTTCAGTGAGAAGCCTCTGTGTCTTTTTGGCAATTAAATCTTGGCCAGTGAACATTAGATCTGAACTGAATTTCTTTGTCTTCTTACTGTGGTATTCCATTCATAATCAAACATTTCAAGCAAAGTTCTAAAGAGGTTCTTGAATGCCACCTCCTTCAAATATGCCCTGAAACAAGTGGTTGATGTAAGGATGGCATAGTCCTCTCTCTCTTAATTGGTAACATTCCTTGATTTACATCAAAAACCTTAAGAACAAACTTCTTGCACTAGTTATAGTTACAGCTGCAAAATAGCATAGAGATTTATGACTGTTGGGGACATGATTCTTGTGACCTCAATGGTAAAATGAAATTTACAATATTATGTATAATGTATGGTACTTTTATGTCTAGAATTACTCCTGAATTTGCTGTGACACTTCTATATTTGTCTTAGAATAAATTTAAAGTCAAAGAATACATTTGTTTTCTAACAAATGCCTGCTGTTTGCATGCAGAAAAATATGAAAGTAAAATTATTATTTAAAGTATTAATTCAAACTCATTAAAATTAGGGCTGTCAAGTGATCAAAAATATTAATCACGATTAATTGCACAATTAAAAAATAATCGTGATTAATCACACTGTTAAACAATAATAGAATACCATTTATTTAAATATTTTGGATGTTTTCAAATATATTGTTTTCAATTATAACACAGAATACAAAGTGTACAATGTTTACTTTATATTTAATTTTGATTACAAATATTTGCACTGTAAAAAACAAAAGAAATAGTATTTTTTCAATTCACCAACTGTAGTGCAATCTCTTTATTATGAAAGTTGAACTTACAAATGTAGAATTATGTGCAAAAAATAACTGCGTTCAAAAGTAAAACAATATAAAACTTTAGAGCCTACAAGTCCACTCAGTTCTATTTCTTGTTCAGCCAATCGCTCAGACAAACACACTTGTTTACATTTGCAGGACATAATACTGCCCGTTTCTTGTGTACAATGAAAATGAGGACGAGTGTTCGGATGGCACTTTTATAGCTGGCGTCGCAAGATATTTACATACCAGATGCGCTAAAGATTCATATGTCCCGTCATGCTTCAACCACCATTCCAGAGGACATGCATCCATGCTGTACATAAAAGTTTGTTACAAGGAGAAGGGAGAAAAAATATTGTTCTTAATCTCTGAGGATAGGACAAGAAGCAATGGGCTTAAATTGCAGCAAGGGAGGTTTAGGTTGGATATTAGGAAAAACTTTCTGTCAGCATGGTTAAGCACTAAAATAAATGGTCTATAGAGGTTGTGATTTTTAAGAGCAGGTTAGACAAGTACCTGTCAGGAATGATCTAGATAACACTTAGTCCTGCCATGAGTACAGAGGACTGGACTAAATAATCTCTTGAGGTCCCTTCCAGTCCTATGGGTTCTGCCTGATAACAATCCAAAGCAGTACGGACCGATGCATGTTAATTTTCATCATCTGAGTCAGATGCCACCAGCAGAAGGTTGATTTTTTTTGAGGGGGGGTGGTGGTTCGGGTTCTGTAGTTTCTGCATCAGAGTGTTGCTCTTTTAAGACTTCTCAAAGCATGCTCCACACCTAGTCCCTCTCAGATTTTGGAAGGTACTTCAGATTCTTAAACCTTGGCGCAAGTGCTGTAGCTATCTTTAGAAATCTCACATTGGTACCTTCTTTGCCTTTGTCAAATCTGCAGTGAAAGTGTTCTTAAAATGAACAACATGTACTGAGTCATCATCCTAGACTACTATAACATGAAATATATGGCAGAATGTGAGTAAAACACAGATCAGGAGACATACAATTCTCCCCCAAAGAGTTCAGTCACAAATGTAATTAACGCATTTTTTTTTAACGAGCACCATCAGCGTGGAAGCATGTCCTCTGGAATGGTGTTCGAAGCATGAAAGGGCATACAAATGTCTAGCATATCTGGTGTCAAAGTTAGATTCAGGACTCACAATTTGTCAGACCACTCTGTTTATTAGCGCAGCGCTCCGCCAACTCCAAATTGTCAAATTAATTCAGACCACAATTTGTCAGACCACTCTGTTTATTAGCGCATGCCCCAATCACATTCAGAATATTGAGTCATGTAGCCTCAACAGTCTTATTTATTACATGTAAAATAGAGTAGCACAAAACAAAGAAGCAAAAAACAGGAAAACTACCTGACACAGCAGCATATCCTAACTTCACTACTGACTGGA
>NC_133774.1:69764096-69784835 GCF_003597395.2 Chelonoidis abingdonii | reverse complement strand
TGGTATCGATCTAAGGCTAATACTTTTCCAATTGCCCTTAAACGGTGCAATTGTTCTATACTAATGTCTGTGTTCCTGGCACCTGGATAGCAACATTCCTGAAACTTTCCTTAAAGGTGCAGACAACATTTCTTTAATTCTTTCTATTCTTACAATATAATTCATTCTACTTTCACACTGGCATGTAAATACCTTGCAATGCGGGCTACAAAAGTCCCATGTGAATGCCTGTTCTCACTTTCTGGTGACATTGTAAATAAGAAGTGGGCAGTATTATCTTCCATAAATGTAAACAAGCTTGTTTGTTTTAGCAATTAGCTGAAAAAGAAGTAGGACTGAGTGGACTTGTAGGCTCTAAAATTTTACACTGTTTTGTTTTTGAGTGCAGTTATGTAGCAAAAAAAAAAAAATCTACATTTGTAAGTTGCGCTTTCATAGTAGAGATTGCACTACAATACTTGTATAAGGGGAACTGAAAAATACTGTTTCTTTTTATCATTTTTATCATGTTATTTTTTTCAGTGCAAATATTGTAATAAAAATAATACTATAAAGTGAGCAGCATACACTTTGTATTCCGCGTTGTAATTTAAATCAATACATTTGAAAATGTGGTAAAACATCCAAAAATATTTAATACATTTCAATTCGCCTCTGAATTGTGCCTCTAGTCATTCCACAAAGAACCCCATGTATAGGTGACTGTCCCACGTGGTTCCACTTCTCAAATGCACAATAGTGTGACCAGCCATGTCCATATGTCTCTCTTCCCACAGAACCTGCAGATGGTGTTGTTTGGATCTGGGGAAGCAGGAGAAGGATTGGAGGGCTGGGTGGGACCCTGTTGGAGCCAAGCATCATTCTTGAACCAGCAATGTAGAGTTCAGAATGAGCTCTGAGTAAAATATAGTACAGCCCAGACTGTATTATCTGTCTGTGACACTCTACTTACTCACCCGTTCTCTATGGTGAGAAATTGCCATAAAGGGGACTCCTTCAGCAGCTGTCAGATTTGAGAGCCCTATCAATACAACTCCTTTGAAGTTTTGTTAGCAGGTTGCAGGGAAAAGAGAAGCCAATGTAAAGAGGAAGAAGGCTCATGAGTGGATGACTTGAGCAACCCATTTCTCTACCAGATTGATCTGGTAGATAAAGGTTTGTGCGCAGGCCTTGCTGCCAAATGAAACCAACAGAGAAAAGTTCTCCCATTTAGCCCCCTCTTGTGCCAGCTGAACTCTACAAACTCTTCCTCCTGGTTGTGAAGAAAATCTTTAAAATAAAAGTATAAACTGATGCCTCATGATGTCATCTTTAGTTTGCAGACATTCTGAAAGAGTAGCTCTGAGAAATGTAAACTATCCATCATCCATTCAAGGGGGTGTTAGTTCTGAAATCTAATGATAATTTAAATGGCAAGTGTTTCACTGCTGATTATTTTAGCAATAACATCCAACTAATATGGTTACCCACAGTTCCATACAGCCTCCCCCACCTTACTGGGTTCCAAAAACCCCATTTGCCCCTTACACAAGTTCTCTAGTTTCCCACCTAGTAGCTTCTACAACAAAGCAGTAATAGATTTGTCAGTATGGAAATCTGTGCCTGAAGCTATGGAGATGCAGTAAAATACACTGAATTTCAAGAGCACACAATAGAGGGGTGATGGTAATTATATTAGTAATTATATTATTATTTACATTCATATGTAAGTCAGCTGACACCTCTATTATTTTATATTTCAGTGAAGCATCCACAAAATTTCCAGTTTGCCTTACTATGTTACCTTAGAAAGCATGAGGCTTTGGTCCAGAGTTTAAGTACAGCTTCCACAGATTTCCCAGAGCGTTAAGTAAGGTACAGGAATTTAGCCTTCTACACAGTTAAATGACTCTTCCTTTCCTTGTGAAGGAAACACCATTTTCAAAATATAGTAAAATAACTACTAATTAGTTTGACCTAGGCCTAAAGATTATGAATGCTGTCACAGCCGATTGTCAGCAAAGAAATTAAAATGTAGAATTGATACCTCTTGTAATTCTAGACATTAGATTTGAGAGTCATAGTGGATAATCAGCTGAACATGAGCTCCCAGCGCAACATTGTGGCCAAAAGAACTAGTGGGATTCTAGGTATGTTAAACAGGAGAGTGTCAAGTAGAAGTAGGGAAATTTATAGGCATTGCAAAGAAAGGTAGATAGCTTGGGATTCTTATTTTAAGCAATACCTAGAATGTTGTTCCAGCTTGCATCTAGGCACTTTCTACTCTAACTTGTAACAGTATTTGTAACCAGTTAATGACATGGATAACCCTGAATCTGGTTTGTGTCCACACAGTCAGTATTGGTTGGTAGTCATGTGTTTATCCCTTGCCAGCAGGTTGGTACATGATTACTTTCGGGTATCCAAGTTCAATGCAGTTTTTTAGTACAGTAGAAGACACACACACACAATTTTGTGCCTGTGTTAATCTGGTCTTCCAAATGACCTCACAGAACACGCTGCTTATATTTGGTACTGGTGATGCTTTGTGTTTGTCTTCAGGACATTCTGTTCCCTATTGAGGCATTAAGGCATAACAGTCCCAATGTTTCAAGGATGCACTGATTCAAATACAGTTAGGCAGTGTCATGAAAGTACACCTCTACCCGATATAACGCTGTCCTCAGGAGCCAAAAAATCTTACTACGTTATAGGTGAAACCGTGTTATATCAAACTTGCTTTGATCCACCAGAGTGTGAAGCCTCCCCCTCCTGCCCCCCACTCCCCGGAGCACTGCTTTACCACATTATATCCAAATTCATGTTATATCAGGTCGCGTTATATCGGGGTACAGGATACAAACATGGTTGATCCCTGGTTGTGTTGTAAACACGATTCAAGCATATTTCTTACATCAGATGAGAATATCACAAACTGGTTATATAAACAAGTTTGTATTTGTAGTGTAGACAGGGACTTAATTTGGGAGGAGAACAAGGGACTGGATTCTTCAAGTTTCAAACTCACCCTAAGCTTCCTGGTCCAACAGGGCCAAAGCACTACAGAGAAGGTGTGTGCCTCTTGAGCAACCACTTCCAGCTGACACTTGGAGTGATATTGATGGACTCTGGAGGGATGATTGGTGTGACATGATGTTTTCTAGGATGATGGAGTTATTGAAGAAAATAAAGAGAGGAAAATAAGGGTGAAAATAAGGCTGCAGAAGATCAGTGCAAACAGAGCATTGGACATCTTGATTTGATATTAATGTGCTTATGAGGACAAAGAGATCTATTTCCATATGTTTTGATAGCCAATAGATGTTTCAGATTTATTGATCTTTATAATGATAAGAAATATAAGCCATTAAGTCTAGCTTTTAAAGCCCAGTGAGAAGCTTAGTAAGAGCACTGGAAGTCTGTTTATTCCACCTTTGCAAGGTGAGTTTCAACAGTACCCTCCTTTGCATGATGTAAATAAATACATACAATCTAAACTAATAGTTCAGAAATATTGTCGTATTCCAAGAAGAAAAAGGTATCCTATCATGGGAAAATGACGACTCAGACAGGTTTGCCTACTGCATTAGCTCCCTAATGGCAAGATTTATGCCTAATATGTATTGCTCAGCATTCCTAGAGAGAAACTGTGGATAATACAAAATCCTTTTAAAAGTAGTTCACGAATTGCTATTTTTTCTCACTTTCTTTCAAAATATTTACGAGGTTTGTATGTAAACAATCAAACGTGCATAATTAATTTTGCATTTTAAAAATATAGAGATACCTTTGTAACTTCTTTGTGTAGAAGAGTGTTTTCCCTGTGGTTTATCCCAGTCTCTTGGTTAACTCATGAGTCTCATGGTACTTAATTTGGATGGAGTAATGACTGAAGGAAAGCGTTTCTGAGTGTTGCTGTTTAGTTTCACTGATTGTTCTTTGTGCATATACTATAGTGATGTAAGAGAGCTTTATTTTTGACATATCCAGGATTTGGTGGTCACACATGGATAGTACAATACCTTAAATTCCTTACAAGACTACAATCTAGTTTTTTTATTATACTTACTCATCCAGGTGAAATGCTTTGTTTATGTTGATTTTAACAGATATATATTGACTCGGGGTAAACTCAGTGTTCAGCTACTGTTAATGACCTTCAGATAACTGTTAAGCACACATGGTACAAACTGAAATTCAATTACTGATTGTAACAAGGGCAGAGATTTGCACCTTTATCACGAAGTTTCCTTGTGGTTCCTATGTAGTTTATAGTAAAGATTTACAGTGACCGGTGTTACTGAAAAAGCAGCAAAGAGTCCTGTGGTACTTTATAGACTAACAGACGTATTGGAGCAAGAGCTTTCATGGGTGAATACCCACTTCATCGGATGCTGTTACTGAGGTCATTTTTAGACTTTTTCTATTATACCTCAAGTAATATTCAGTAACTTCAAACATTGTATTTGCTTTTCCCATAACCTCTTGTATGATATTGTTTGACTGTCATATGTTCTAAGATAAAATTCTATATTAAACCCCAGAGTTTAAGATTTTAAATCTTAGTGTACTGTACATACTGTTGAATATTTGGGAATGTGTAAAGGAGTTCAATTACTGCCCAGAACAAGAAGGGACTTGAAGCAGATTTGTGTTGTCAGACGTGTATTAACGCGGGTTCTGGCTGGGAGCTGTGGGGTGCTATCTGGGTGGACAAGGCGCAACAGATGTTGACAGGGATGGTCAAATTCCTTGGAGTCATAAGAGGCTCGGCAGTTTCGCCATCCTGGGGAACCAAAATTACTCAGAGGTTGGAGTTCCACTTCAAGCTTCAGAGCTGATTTGTTTTGGCTGATATAAAAGGGGGGCTGTTAGAGATGTCTGGGAACCCAAATGGGTTTTGGTGGGGAGGCAGCCAAGCTAATTGCTGACGCCTTCATGTTGCGGATGTCCAGTGCAGGTGCTTCATAGGAAAGGTGTACATTTAAAGGAACAAATGGGTGGTAGGGGGCAGGGGGTTGGGGACTCCTATGATTGGTATGGCAGGGAGTTAAACTCTCATTCTTGTAGCCCACCTTAACCCTCCTGAGATGGGGTGAGAGGCTGGTAAGAGGCCTGGCAATGGTTTTGCTGAAGGGACCTGGATGGAAAAAGAGCAGGAGCTGGTGGAAGCCATCCAGGTAATTACTGCATAAACATGGAGTTACCTGCACTGTACACTTTTATCTGTCAGGCAGCTCTAGACATCTAATAATAAAGTTGCAACCAGATTAAACCCATGTCAAATGTCTCCTGTCTATCTTTCTGTATAGCGGGACAATCAAAATGCATTAAAATGTTACCTCAGAACATGTTAAGAGGTGTCTGTGCTGAGTTTAGGAACTTGAATGTGAGGTGAAAAAATATCATGTAAAAAGTTAAAAGCTAAGCTGTTAAATATAATACTTTTTTATTTGTGACCTTTCCAGAGTATCTAGTGGTGTTGATTGCCTTTTTCAGCATTTGGATTTGTTTCAAGATGAACCTCATATTATAAATTCAGAGCAAATATACAGTAGTTATCATTGTAATGTCTTTCATCAGTGTATTCAACTTCACTTTCTCATGTCTTGTATTTTCTTTTGTAAATTATTGATAAAGAGGGGCTAACCAAGTGATGAGTTTACTCCAGAAAAGAATAGAGTAGTAGTTACAACAGAAGGTATTGAACTATTGCATTTGGTTATCTGAATCTTATTTTTTAGAGCAGATGAGGAATTGTGACATGGTAGCAGCAGATTAATAAGCTTTGATTTGAGATTTCAGTTAAACAAGATTTTACTTCAGTTAAATCTTTCAAAGTTTTTGTAAGTAAAACATCCATTTTTAGTAAAAGGCAAAAGTGGATGTCTACTACATTTGTTTATTTTTTCCTTTTAAAATTAATGGATAAATATTCTGTTCCTTTTCTGTCATAAATGTGGGGTGTTGCCATCCTAATTCCTGTGAAATACCTCAAGAAAGTGATTATTTGATGATACCTTAGATCACTTGCTGATTCCCTGTTCTGTTCATTCTCTCTGAAGCACCTGACCACTGTTGGAAGACAGAATACTGGGATAGATGGACCTTTGGTCTGCCCCAGTATGACCATTCTTTTGTTCTTATGTAATCCACTGAAATTCAAGTAAAGTGGTTTCTCCTGAGAATTTGAAAGGATCAGTTTGGCAATATACATTGAAATTTCATAAATGGGAACAGTAAACAAGCTTCCGATATAAACCTTAAGGTAAATTCTTTAATCTGTCCTTTTAAAGAACATAATTTGTTTTTATCAAATATGAATACAATTCATATTAGGATAAGAACTGCACTGTACCTTCCAGTCTGTTAATTCTCCCTTTTTAGAAATTGTACATTCCCCAGTAACATAATCAAAAAGGGTCCAGTTACATATGCAGGGGAAAACAGTTAACGTATCCTAAAAAATATCCTTTTCAAAGGAGGCACAGCTACACAGTGAATATTTTCATGTTTACATGAAAATAGGCTAAATATTTGAATGAGGGTTTAATGTCTTGTATACTGTTATTGTCAAGGTCCTCTCTTGTTTGACAGAATATTTTGAAGTAAAAAGATAATAAATAAAATTAGGACAGGATTTCTGCCATAGCATTACAAAATAACTTTATGCTCATCTTTCCTCCTCCTACACATGCAAAGGGGTAAGGACTGAGCTGCACTAGAAAATTAGATGAACCCAGCTATCTCGCTGAAGGGTGTAAAAAGTACACACCCCCAGAAGACCTAATTAAGATGACCTAAATCCCAATATAGACAGTGGTTCCATTGACCTAGCTCCTGCCTCTTGGGGAGGTGAGTTAGCTACACAGATGGGGGAAGCCCTCCTGTCGCTGTTATAAGTGTCTTCACTGAAGTCCTACAGTGACACAGTTGCAGTGCTGCAACTGTGCTGCTGTAGTGTTTCTAGTGTAGACATAGCCTAAGAGATTCATGTATGTAGTTGAATTTAACCTATCATGTATTTGCACTTTTCTTTCTTTTTTATATATATTCTACTCTGTGAATCACTGGATTATATTATAATCCATTCAATAGTAAAAAAACAAAGTGACTTTACTGGTTTTCTAAATACACTGAAAATATTTAATATAAATAACAAATGAAACAAAATAAACTCAGCTAAAACTCATACATTTGTATTGCTGAAGTTTAGTTGATAAATGTTAATATAGATAATCTGATAAAAGTATTCACAAAATATAAAATAGTATCATAAAATAAATGATAGAGCTAAGTAATGACATCTGGAGAAAACAATAACAGACATCGTTTATATTGCTTTCCCATCTTGCTTTTCCCAAGATAAATTAGAACTTTTTAGTATCTATCTGCAATGCTAAAAAGTTATGTGACTAACTGAAATGAAAATCTATCTTTATAAGTAGTGAATAGTTTATCATATATTAGGTCTCTGTGTGAGGAACTGTAGAGAGATATGGTATATATATAGACATATTACTAATTATTTTGCACTTGGTGTATTTTCTGTAGCACGTCAGTACAGTCAACTGTTGGGAGATATTTTAATGTGTGTAGAAAGAAGAGTAGTATATACAGACTTTTAGCGACAGGTGATAATACATTTCTACAAAAAAAATCAGACAAAGACACTTATTGAACAGATTGAAACTATATGTAGATATAATATATACTTAAGTATTTAATCTGATAGACGATGTTATAATGATTTTTAAGTATGTAATTTGATTTCTGTGTTAAAAAATTTTCCTTGGCTAAGTGGATGAGATTTGCAGGTTTTCTCACACTTATTAATTATACTGGATTTTTAGTTTTAATTAGAATAGCTCTTCTGAGACTGAACCTTTTTACCATTCGGCTATTTGAAACCTATGAGATAAAAAGTTAGAGTTCTTTCAGAACATTATTTACATGATTTTAATTAATGATTATAATCTCCATGGTCATTTTTGCAAAAGAACATTTAATCCCTTAACCAGTTTTCATGATTTGCATTTTGCAAAAACATGTAAACCCAGTAGGCTTCTTAGCTCCAATTTTTTTCAAACTAAACTTCTTTTAGAAAATTTTATTTTGTCCCTGCTCCAAGTCTCATTTCCTACCATAACACCTGTTTCTCATGCAGAGTGAGCTGATAGGTAGAAAAGTAAAGTTCGCTTCCTTTTGCCAAGACAGAACATAGCCCTTGGCAAGGTTACCTTTGAAAACAGTTTTTCATGCAGAGATCGTATACAACAGCATTGCTGTTGCCAAGATCCTATGACTAATGAAGGGTCGGAGCAATAGTGTATTCTCTCTCATTGCTGGCGGCACGTATATGTAGCATTTCTTTTGAGAAGAGGCACTCTAGCGTTTCAAACAGAAGCTAGAAGTTTAACCTTCTAGGAGGAAGGTCAGTGTTAGTTTTTATTGATAACATAGAAGAAAGCAACTTTATAGGAATATAAAAGATAAATTCCTTGCTGAGCAGAAACTTTTAAAAACAATGAGTTTTCAACCTTTTTTATGAAAATCAGTGTGAAAACTTTTATGTTTACAAAGTTGCTTCCTTAGCTCTCAATGCAGACTTTTGTTTAAAATTTCCATATTGATGATTTGGAAAACCGATTCCTAACCTGTATTAGCATACAGACTGAAATGAAAGGTCAAAACTTCAGGTGCACACTTATAGATAGATTTTCCCTTTCATTCCTAATTCAAATTGTGCAGCATTAAGGGAAAAAAATGTACCATTTAATGTTAATTTGGTTTAGAAACTTGTATGTGTATTTTCAAGTCTTTGCAATATATGATCTTTCACAAAAGTATAGTTTAGGACCATATCGTTTGTGCTCCTGACATGAAGATTTTGAGTAATGAGAATTATCTTTATGCCAAACTTATTTAAAATTTAGTGAAGGTGGCAGGCATGTAGTGAACTAAAAAAAAATCTGGGAATTTGTAATAAAATTCAGATAAAATTAGTAAGTGGTACACATCTTCTAATATTGTACTAGTCAAGTGACAGATGAGCAAACCCAAGAAGGACATAGATATCCTACGTAAGCAAAATGTCCAGTTTTTGCTGTGGATAATCCTAGGATACTTTATATGAAATTCATTCTATTAAGATCGTTAAGCACTATTACTATTAAAAGAGTAAACCCAATTTTCTTGAGGGATCATTTTCTAAAATTAATTTTAACTCAAAAGCTGATTATTTATAGATTTACTTCTACATTCTGTCAATGGGTAAGTGCTGTAATTTTGGGGAGGATGTGGTGAATTTTTCATAATAAAGATAATAAAAAGATTGAATTCCTACTTTAAGTGCAAAGGTGAATTCAGCCCTAACTATGGAGCCTCAGCTGGAACCTGCATAATACTTTCTTCCTCTCTGCAGAGCTCTTCCTCTGCTTTTCCAAAACAGAACATTTCTTATCTCTGTTTCAGAACACATTTAAAACTCCAGTTTGATATGGAACTCAGGGGTTAGGGCTTTCTCTTCAGTTAAATATTTTGATTGGACAATATCTAGCTATTTTGATAACCTGTCTTTTCTATGTTTACTACATACAGACATTATACATGGAGGATATTTTTCCCCATGTGTCTGGAACCCTTTTGAAGCTTACACATAGAACTTCTGTTGAACGCTAACAATAGGCTTCCTAATTTAATAGACCCCTATCTACAGGTCTTGGCTCACCAGGATAAATAGTTTGTCCTTTTTAATATCTTGTCATAAAATTGCATTAATGCACATTTTCAGAACCACTACAGTTTCCTCACAGCATCTCAAGAATGCACCAAACAAACCAAGTGCTTACCTATAGTGGATAGTATATTTTCAGTTACTTACACAAAGTGTTAAGTAATATAGAAACCTATGCTTAGCACCTGTATCTTGACTTTATTTTTTAACTGGATATGTGCTCTAGGGGCATTAGGTTGAAGTGAACAACAATATAGAAACAACATTGTATTCCTTGAACATAGTCAATTAATCTCCCTCTACCTTTCAGAATAGTTACTTCTAAGTAACTGTTGTGTAAATTAGGTCCCATTGCAATTGCTATACAATCAACAAAATACAGCCAGCTACAATGCATCATAAAATGCAGTATACATCCATAAAACCTCATTGTTTGCACCCGCCAAATAGCTATAGAAACCATAACCGCAATGATTATGTAGTCCCATTGTAATTGCATATTTAACTCTTGCAAACAGGTGTTCATAAAGACAGATTGTTATGCCTTTAATTAGGTTCTCTGGGTCTAGTACATGGTATGGAATTGCAGGATATTGTTAAGTAGTGTTTATTTTTAACTAGCTGTGACATAAAAACTTCTCTAAAGGCACTTACAAAAAGAAAAAAACAACTAAAGAAAAACAACCTCCACCCCTCACCCCCACCTCTCAGGGAAATAAAACAATGATGAAAGCTGCTGGGAACTAGTTGGCTCATCATTTGTGCACTGGTTTTTCACCTCTTCGTGTCTTGGTCACTACTCTGAATTCAGGGTAGGTCCTTACTGACCAAAAGTAGTTGTTGTGTTCAGGCTGTTCTGTGACCTCTGAGTAATGAGTGTGGTCATACTCCAGTGGACATGTGTCCACATCAGAGTTGTTGCAAATTAGCAGTTTTGTTGGCAGTGTCATTGAAGATGCCAAAGTTTGAATGGACCTGGAGAATGGATTGGTTCACGTCTATATGCTTTGAAAAGAAAGAGATGAATTGTCACTGACAAAGATCAGATCCCACTTATTCTTTAAAAATATCAATGTCATAGAGAAATCAAGAGGAAAATTTTTGACAATACCTTTCCATAATATACAAATTATATATTATATAAGCTTTATATTGTCTTGTAGTCTTTGTGGTGTTGAAAGCTGTAGGTAAGGTTGAAAATCAACTTTTTTTTAAAATGAATTCCTATGTTTACATGATCATGACTGTCCCTCAAATTCTAGTTTACAGCCGAAATGTCCATGCTTAAATTCTCACAAAAGATGGCTTTATTTTGATGAAAATATGATCAAATGCCATTTAGAATTATTCAAAAAGAGAAAATACAAGTTTTGTATTTTAAAACAACTGATCAATTAGTGCATAGCATTAATCAAAAACAGATTAATTTTAAAATGCCAATCTTCACAGCCAATGGCTGTTCTTCACTGAGACAAATGCTATATTTGGAAAACATATTTTAAAATAATGAAATTAAAAGCAATTTAAAATTTGTTTTTGCAGATGTTGAATAAACATTGTCTTAGACTTTGTTTCTAAATTGCCTGCTGCGCAAAAAATAGGTTTCTTTGCATATATGTATTATATAATATCAATATTTAAATTATGTAAATTATAATACAGATTCATGCTCAAATCCATATTGCCACAGCAATATGTTTGTTTTTGTTTCTGTGTTCTCTTTGATGTATATAAAAATAAAGGAAAGTAAATAACAAAAATATATTAATGGAGCATCATAGTTGTAACTTGAAATATAAGATGTCAGGAAATGAAAAAGTAAAATTCACAATACAACATGAAGTCAGCTCCACTGTTAAATATATGCATAGTACTTTTTATTAATATTTAGGTACCGATGGCCAGAGTCCAGCCTCCACTACAGCAAATCTTTTGCTGCTCTGGGGTGAGTAAAGAGGCCTTAGAGCTTCCTTTAGCTGATCCTACCCAAAGTAAAGCTTCCTTGTAGGGGGGAAGAAAAGCCAAAATCTCAGTGAAATCCACTAGGAACATCACTTTGCCACTTTCCTTAATGTTGGAGACTTTAAGATATCATATTGTTTAGGCCATTACAAAACCTCCAGGTAGACACAAGACACTGAATTAAAACGATACCACCTCCATGCCAACCCTTACTGTAGTCCACAGTGTATAGGATGTGTCAGACCAGAGTACCTTGGCAATCCTTCTCTTTGGAGAAACTTGAAAACTGTTCTAAATTGCATTGAGCCAAACTGTTACCCGGATAACCGCAGGAACAACGGTAGCTTAGGGCTGTGTTTGACCTGTAAGGTCACCATACCTCTAAAGGTTGCCATTAAAAAGACAATATTTTCCCATAGTCACCACCCAGTGGCATCTGTAGTTAAGGCTAGGCAACACTCAAACCAATTCACTTGCAGCAACATAATCTACTTCCCTTTTGTCTGGTCTACCGCAGATGTTGACGAGACATGGCCCACTATAAATAGAAGCAAGTTGCTCCAGCATTTTTATCAGTCTCTGATTAATGCTGTATTTGAGAATTGAATCTCTTATGTTGCTTTAGTCCCTCAGGGCAGCAAAGACTAAACCAATGATGAATTGTTTTGCCAGATTTTAATCTTTATCAGTTGCTCACTGTGACTTTTGAAAAGCAGCTTCTCAGGGGAATTTCCTTAGAGGCATCTGATTTTCAGATAATATTGTACACCCACCTCATAAAAGTCAGACCTCTTTAAGGTGTCTTATATTGGCACTCAAAATCACTATTTACTTTTAAAAATGTCAGCCTTCAGAACCACCATCTTGCCATCTTAAAGTATTCAAGCATAATACCATCTCTTTTCTGAATACATGGGTCTAAATATAGGGGGGGTTTGGGGAAAGAAATTCAAGTAATGGACTATAATTAAAAAAAATGATACTCTTTAGTTTCTTTTACTGGTTTAACAAAATACGTTTCTCCTGCTGGTTTGAGGGTTCTGAAATGTTATCATCTATGCATAAAAAGTCAGAATAAAGAGATGATAAAGCTGACCCTACCCTTCTTGCTTACAGTGTCATTCAATGGTTAGCATTTATTTATGAAGTGGTAGTTTTTAGAGCCAAAGCCCAAATATATTTTCTCCTTACACTCATCTTTATTTGAGGTTTCAAACTTTTATAGTCTCTTTTCAACTTCATCACACCAAATCACAATAAACGAAAAGTAAGAACAGAAGAAACAACTCCAGTTATGCTACTGGTAAGCAATCACTACTTATGATTTTAGAAATTAGAAACTGTGTGAGCCCATATACCCATTTTTCAAGAGGGATAGCTATAGCAGGTCGTTAACAGTTGTAAAATAGGCATGCTGTGTCTAAAATAAGTTGACGTTGCTTTTTAAACTTAAGTATGATCTAACTGGTTTAGCAAATTACACATTAATAAGCAGTTTTCCAATTTACCAACCTTTACCCTCATTTACTGTTTTTTTTTGTTTACAGTAAGATATATTTCATAGAAGTTTATTGATGTAATTTTTGGTTCATTTTGTCAGTTTCTAGGCTTTTCAGTAGATAGCGTACTATGTGCACAGGCCTCTTGTTAAACATTTTCATAAATTTGTTTATAGTACGAATGCCAAACTCCTCCTTTTGCAATTGTTCTATATTCTGAGGACGCTTCTGGAGACTCCCTTACCAGCTACAGATCTAAAGACCATGGCCTCTCATTTGCTCTGCCATTTAGTCAGTTGCTTATGGAACAAATTCCTAGTACAGTTATCATTTCTAAATTGTAATATGGGAGAGTGCTAAAATAAATTCTCATCCGGAGGTATGCACAAGTTGTCATTAATGTTGTACTAAGTGAAAATGAAAAGAAGTAGCACGAAGTGAGTTTTTGTGTAAAGAAAATAGTTTTCCTACCCTTTTATTCTTTGGCTTCGTTCTTGCATTTGTCAGCTTCACATTTTTCTGTTTTTTTAAAACAACAACAACAACAATTGCAAGTCTAGTGATACAATCAGCATTGGATAAGGCCTGGACTGCCTCCAGCAATTCTGTAATGTCTTCAGTACTGTGGAGCTGATATAAAATGATTTTACAAGTGTGTCAGTGGTTGAGGTCAGAGCACTAATATCCCTTCAGAAGCTTATAATATTCTGTACACCTTATATGACATTCTTTAGATTGTGATGCTATCTATGTTCGCTATTAACAGACATTTGCTGCCACACATGTATAAGCTTTGATTATGTATAACTGAGAGTTACAAAGGACAAGTCTTGTATATAGATAACATTGTTCTTGATATAGGATGTGGGCTCTGGGAGGGAGTTTGGGTATACCTGTTCAATATCTTTAAATAGTATTACAGTGTGGAAGTGATTAGTTAACGTCTTACTGCATTTTGTTTAGTGTTCCTATATGCAAATCAGACCAAGTGCCGTATTCTAAACTTTGTCTGCTTGTACTTCACAAAAAAAATTTGCATCTGTCTCCATTTAACTTGGTGGTTTGACCCCAGAAAAAACAAAATATGTAGTGTTTTCCTGATTTTTATTTTTTTTTTATTATTATTATTATTATTATTTTATTATAGTACCTAGCAATCCCAGTCATGGACTAGGGCCCCATTATGCTAGGCACTGTACACATGCAAAACAAAAAAGACAGCCCCTGCCCCTAGGAGTTTACAGGCTAACAGGCCCGCCAACAGAGGAAGCAAAGGGGGCAATTGCCCAGGGGCGCAGGCAATTTAAAAGGGCCCAGGGGCCCTCAGCCACCAGCAGCACAGCAGGGCTAAGGCAGGCTTCCTGTTCGTGCCGCACCACTCCTGGAAGGACCTGGCATGTCCCTGTGGCCACTCGGGAGGACAAGGGGTCTCTGCGCACTGCCCCCAGTGCTGACTCCCAAGTTCCCATCGGCCAGGAACTGTGGCCAATGGGAGCTTCGCTGGCGGTGCCTGCGGGGAGTGGCACACAGAGACCCCCTTAGTCCCCTGCCTAGAAGCCGCTGCCAGAAGGTGTGCCAGTTGCTTTTGAGAGCTGGCCAAGGTAAGTGCCCCCTGCCCCTCACCTGCACCCCTGCTCTGGCCTAGAGCCTGCACCCCAACTCCCTCCTAGAGCCTTACCCCTTCCTGCACCCGAACTCCCTCCCAGAGCCCACACCCCACACCCAAACTCCCTCTCAGAGACCACACCTGAGCCTCTTCCTGCGCCCAAACTCCCTCTGAGCCCTGCACCCAAACTTCCTCCCAGAGCCTGCACCCCTCACCCCCTCCCACATCCTCTCCCAAAGCCCACACTCTGAGCCCCCCTGCACCCAAACTCCCTACCAGAGCCTGACCCCTCACCCCCTACTGCACTTCAACCTCCTGCCCCAGCCTGGTAAAAGTGAGTGAGGGTGGGGTAAGTGAGTGACGGAGGGAGGAGGATGGAGTCAGCAGGGGCCGGTGCCTCGGAGAAGGGGCGGGACAGGGGCGTGGTCTCATGGAAGGGGTAGAGCAGGAGGAGAGGAAAAAGTCCTTGGGTTTGCACGATTAGACAGTTGACAAGCCTACTAGGCGGGCATGTGGAAGCCCAGGCCATGCTGGAAGACCACGCCCAGCAATACAGCCAGCAGCACAGCCAGCAGCTCACTGGGCACCAGCCAGCGCAGGCGCAGCACCGCTTAAATGTCAGGAGCACCGCTTTTGCGCGGGCATGGCTTGTGGGGAGGGGTGGGGGGACATTGACTGTTATGCCCTGTGGCCCGGAATTGCTGTCAGCTGGCCTGCAGGCTAAGTACAAGACAAGAGACAACAGATGGATATAGACAGATGGGGGAGTACAAAATAAAAATGAGACATTATTGATCAGATGTCAGGTGGTTTCAGCACTCTGACTCTAGTATAAATTAGAAACAACTCATTTGAAATATAATAACTAAAGTAGTGTTCTTGTTTACTTCATAACCATATCTCATCCAAATTCCTTAATTTGGGCCTACAGAGCTTCCAGTTGATTGGTTTGGCTTTGCCATAAACTGTTAATAATTGTAAAGGGGAAGCAACCTCATAATAATTATAATAATCTCAATATCTAAATACGAGGCCTACCTGTCTTGTTAGAGTTCTTCTGTCCATCTGTGTAATTCCTACAGATGTTTTTGGAGATGAAAAAGTTTATTCTCATATAGAAGTGCTTCCTTCTGCATTTTAAACAATGTCCATAACATTTTAAACTTAGCAACGGAAAAAGAATTCATGTTGGTGACATTCCTTCAGTATCATAGTATTGAGACATAGTCCTCTAACCAACAATTACCTTGTTCATAATTGAGCCAGGAATAAGAAAAATCCAAAAATAAAATAATTATAATAATATTCTAAAAAAAGATAGCAGGCAGAAGTATGTGTTCTTAAAAGGTTCTTTTGTACCTATATAAAGTACTCCTGAGGGATTTTTATGCCAAAAAAGTAAAAATTCTGTCCACAGTATTTAAAAATTCTGCATATTTTATTTGTCAAAATTATACAATATAATCACGCTGCCATGGTCAGCCCTGGGCGGCAGGGGCTCACTAATTCAGCCCCAGGCATGAAGTACAGGCAGGAATGATGGGAGGGGATCACAAATTCTGCAGGGAACATTAATTCTGTACTAATTCTGCATTGTGTAGTGGTTCAGAATTCCAGCAGAAGTAATAAATACATCTACAAAGAGTGATATATCTTGTATAAATTTCATTTTTAAAAAACTTCTGAGTCTTGTATAACAGATGGAATAATTAAAACACCATGATGAAGACAAATGAGGAATTACATAAAAAAATTGTGAAAAATGCTATTTAAACATTTTAGGATTCTGATGATATCACAGTTTCCCTAAAACTTCACACTCATAATTATCATGATGTCATGAGAACATATTCAGATTTTGAACTTCTCTTGTCTTGATAGTTTATAATTAGCAGCATAGTATTCTCTCTCTCTTTCTCTCTTTCTAATTTATTAGAACATAACAGCCATACATGGTCAGGCCAATATACTAGTATTATGTCTTCTGACAGTGGCCAATGCAAGATGCTTCAGAGGGAATGAACAGAACAGGGTGACCCATGCCCTGTCTTCTACTCTCAGCTTCTGCTGTTAGAGGCTAAGGACACCAAGAGTATGGGGTTGCATCCCTGGCCATCTTGGCGAATAGCTATTGATGGACCTATCCTCCATTCATATATCTGATTCTTTTTTTGAACCCAGTTATATTTTTGCCCTTCACAACATCTACTCCTTGGGGAATTCTATGCCAAAATATTAAAAATTCTACACACAGTATTTTAAATTTCTGCATATTTTATTTGTCAAAATAACAATATAATCATGTCAGTTTCAGTTGTTCTGGTGATTTCAAAATACCTGTCAGCAAGTATGTCTGTAACGATACAGACAACAAAAAAGTTTCAGAAAATGTTTGACAAATAGATTCCTTACAAGGCATATTAATACAGAACTTTGAATAAAAATTCAATTAAACTACAATACAGAAATGTATTTCTCACACCCCTTGGAAGCAGTGAAAAGGCTTGTGGGAATCTGGGGTCATGTTGGAGCTGAAGGAGAGGGAAGTAATTGCCTGGAAGGAACCTGGGAGTAAACTTGGAGGGATGTTGGGTGTGGGTGCGAGAAGTATGGAACAGTTTTTTTTTCTTGTTGGTTTTGTTGGTTGTTTTTTTGCAGTGAAGGAGGGATTGTTAGGGAGTTGGGGAGCCTCCCCCATGCAGACCCTGGCTGACCCATAGAATCTCCCATTCACTCAGGCACATCCTTCTCTGTTCCCAGTATCCCTGCACGCTGCCTGTATCCCTGCACCTTCCTCACACATGTGACCCTGCCCCCTTTCCTGCCATCATGATGTGTCTCAGCACCCCCACTCAGCCACCCTCTCCCTATCCTTGTGTCCCTGCACCTTCCATCCCCACGTGTCCCTGCACCCCCACTCAGCCACCCCCAACCCCATCCGCATGTGTCCTTGCACCCTGACTCCCATTCAGTCCCCTCCAGTCTGTCACTTCCCACTAGTCCTTCTGAACCCCAGTATATGTGACCCTCAGCAGCCCCATGTGCCTATCTCTGTCCTCAATATCCTGTGTTTCCTCACCCAGTGCTGCTCTGAGGAATGCAGCCTTTTCTCCTCCTCCTATTAGCTGCTAGTTATTACCACCAATGAGCTGTCTGCCCTCTGTTCTGGCACCCCAGCCTCTGATGGGCAAATGGTGTAACTGCAGTGCCTCTCCAGTAGAATGTATTTCTTCTGAGAAAAAAATATCTATAGGGGTATGAATTCTGCAGTGTGCAGTGGTGCAGAATTCCCCCAGGAGTAAACATACCCTGGCAACTGGTTCCACAGGTTGACTGTGCATTGTGTGAAGGAATACTTCATTTTGTTTGTTTTGTTCCCCTGGTTCTTATGTTATAGGAAGGGGAAATAACACATTCTTAACTTTTTTTCACATCATTCATGATTTTGTACACTTCTATCATAGTCATCACTTTTCCTCATATGGAAGTTGATCCATCCCCCTAATCCTTTGGTAGCCCTTCTCTGTATTTTCTAAAATATATATTTTGAGATGGGGTGAACAGAACTGCACACAGTGTTTCAGGTGTGGGTGTACCATGGATTTATATAGAGGCATTATGATATTTTCTTTCTTGTTATCTATCCCTTTGTGAATGGTTCCTAACATTCGGTTAGTTGTTTTGACTGCCACTACTCTGGTCACTTAATAACAGACCTAAAAGTGGCAATTCAACAAAAACACTTCAAAAACAGACTCCAATGTGAAACTGCAGAATTGGAATTAATTTGCAAACTGAACACCATCAGATTAGGCCTGAATAAAGACTGCGAGTGGTTGGGTCATTACAAAACCTAAGCCTAATTTCCCCAATGCTAATTTCCCTCTACTGTTACTCACACCTTCTTGTCAACTGTCTGAAATGGGCCACTTTCATTACCACTTTAAAAGTTATTTTTCCTCCCTTGGTATCCTGCTGTTAATTGAATTGTCTCGTTAGACTGACCTTACACTTGGTAAGGCAACTCCCATTCTTTCATGTATTTGTATCTAGTCCTGTATTTTCCACTCCATGCAGCTGATGAAGTGGGTTCTAGCCCACGAAAGCTTATGCCCAAATAAATTTGTTAGTCTCTAAGGTGCCACAAGCACGCCTCGTTGTTGTTACTACTCATTAAGCAGATGTTTTCAGAGAGCTATCCAGAGAACTGGGTGACTAGTTAATTAATCAGTTTGTTGCACAATATACAATACACCCCCAGTATACGGTGTATGCATATTTCCTTTAAATACTTTAATAGTGTCATTGTCTTACTAAACAAAGCTAAAAACAAAACCAGTTCAATGACTGAAGTTAGGCCAGACCAAGGCTACTGAGTTTTAGTATTGATGAAAAGCTGTGTTAAGGAAATAGGGAGCAATGTCTGTAGTAATATAGTCAAGGAGCCAAAAGAACAATTCAGTTTCCTCATAAGACATGTTAACATATTATTTAGGCAAAAGGAAGATACTCTTCATCTTTCACTTAAATCCTTTACTTGCTCTATTCTTTTTTTCTTGTTTATTTATGGCCATTCCCTAAATTAATCCATTGGTAAAATCTCAATCAACAAAAATATGAGCTTCAGGTATTTGAGCTGTACAACATGTTCCTATTGGTAATTGTGTAGTGGCTGATATAAAGCATCTGATCTTTTCCACATTGGAAATACAGTAACTTAAAAAGTAGTAGGATTGCAGATAACATAGAAACAAAATACTTGACTAGTGACAGAAGCAAGAGCTGTAATAAATTGTAAACAGTGCTTTAAAATATATATTCATCAAAGAATAGCCATGATCCATGAAGGAGAAATAAACTTCAAAATAGATTATACATTTTATAAATTGTAGAATATGTTCACCATGATGTGAACATTTTACATCTTATCTTTTGCTGGAAAAAAGGGGCAGAAAGCACTCTTGCTCTGAAAAGGAGCAAAACATATTCCACTGTCATTCATCTAAGAACTGAACCATAGGTTTTTGCAAAACATTCGCGCCTTTGAGCATCTGTTTTAGAAACTATCTTCTGATCCTTTTCTCACTAGAATTAGATATTGTTCAAAGGTTTTCCTTCATCATTCTCTGAGTGGAGTAGCCTAATAGCCCCCATTACAACTGTGTGTAATTAAGGCAGTTTTAGTGTTTCTATTAAAAACTCCAAATTCCATGAGTCTATTACTTGTCTTTAAAAAAGAAAAACAGTTTGGATACAATTCTGACAATAAATGTTTTAAAATAGTTTTCAAAGATCATGGTTGGATCAAACTGGGGTCTATATCTTGCTTTTGATGACTTCAGTCTAATTGAAAAGTTTTCATGGGTATTCTCCTCTCCCACTCAAAAATCCTACTGGAAACAGGTTTTTTATTTTGTGGTGGTGGTTTGGCTTTTTAAACACACACATCTGCAGTGTTCGAAATGTATCTTAGGGAATGACATTTGTTTTACTATGAATTTTATTCAGACCATGTCTTTTGATATTGGGGTGAGGGGTCACTAAAACTCAGAAAATACACGTTTAAGATTACTACTGAACTGTCAACAGCTGGGGTCAATGAAAACACACTCCAGTTAGTTTTCAAAGTGGGCAAGAAGGCCACCATTTTTTTGAACATAAGCAAACTATCATGAAAGGTTAATGCTTTGGCAGCTATGGAAAAAAGAGCTGATGGTAACCCCTACAATATTCTGACCTCCTCTATTGGATACTGACAATTTATAACGGTAGTGTCTTAGGCTCCAATACTGCTCCAATACTGCAAACACCTAATCCCATGGATGACTTCTGTCATAAACAGATAGCTAAGGGTTAATGTTTCTTTTACCTGTAAAGGGTTAACAAAGGGAACCAAACACCTGACAAGAGGACCAATCAGGAAACCGGATTTTTCAAAGCTTAAGGGAGGGAATTTG
>NC_133774.1:69710151-69763430 GCF_003597395.2 Chelonoidis abingdonii | reverse complement strand
TTTGGCTGGTGGCAGCGATATCAAATCTAAGCTGGTAATTAAGCTTAGAGGAATTTATGCTAGCTTCTCAGGTTATGAACGCTAAGGTTCAAATCTGAGTAGGAAAGCTATGACAACTTCACTCACGTAATCAGTCTTATTGGCTTTAACAGTCCTGCTCCTGTGGTCTCAACATGCTGGTCATCCTGTGATTATAGTGGGAGCCCTCAGACACAACAGAGTGGGTGTTCCATAGACCCAAGCCCCTTTGGCTTAGGAAGGTCGGTTGACACTTAATCTTTGAGAAATCACATTTCTCCAAACTCCCATCCTTTCTATGTTGGGTCATGAAACCTCAAAGTCCAATTGTGAGGCTTTCAATCCTATTGTGAAGGGCTCTTGTTTCCACCATAATCTGTGTCAAAGGTGGCTTGGACCACAGCTTAATTTGTCTCTTCATTAAAAGGTATTGCAGGAATCATAGATCTGTGTGTGATGTTCCATATAACGTATATGCAGTGTTGCAACATATGCATTGCAATACTGAAGCACAAGCAAGCATTAGTGTCAACTTTCTGCTTTCATTTTGTTTGAGTTATTTTCTGTCAAAACTAGAGCATTACTGTAAAGGAAAACAGCAGTTTGTTTAAGATTCAAGTCATTAACCGAATATACATGAAAAATCAAGAATTAAAAATAG
Source organism: Chelonoidis abingdonii (assembly GCF_003597395.2). Lineage (NCBI taxonomy): Eukaryota > Metazoa > Chordata > Testudines > Testudinidae > Chelonoidis > Chelonoidis abingdonii. Next base: position 69,762,751 of record NC_133774.1, on the reverse strand, counting down.
TTACATATTCCAACAAATTATTTTGAAAATCATTTCTACTATCTGCAACAATCTGGGGTCAGTGAGTTGCCTCCATTCTTCTACAGGTCACAGCTATTTATGGTGTTAACTATTGAAGGGAAACCACATAATTGAAGGAAAATCAATTTTAAAATATTGGTCCAATTTGTGCATTAGCCTACACTCCTTTGTGTAAAGCAGCATAAAATTACACCTGTTTTATTTTAAAATGTAAAATGCTTGTTTGTAATTTTAAAATCTACAGTAATTGTTTCCTTGAACTCCCTGGTATGTATGTCTGTATCCATGTGTTGTTGTCCTTTGTCTTATACTCATATTCTAAGCTTTTTGGGCAGGGACCACTTTTTTGTCTGTTTATACAGCACCTAGCACAGTGTATCTTGGTCCATTACTAGGGTTTTTAGGTGCTACACTGAAACAAATATATCATAATAATTAATAATATTCATGGATCAAATTGGAAAACATACGTGTTGATAATCTCCTAGGCTCTGCCTGCTTGAGATGCCATCTTGAGATGACACTGGTAATAGATTTTGCACCTCTTTGTAATATACTTGCTGCTCTTCTTTCTTGCGTGCTTAAATCAATCAGCAATGAAAAATAACCATAAATAGTTAATCTTTCCATTAAAATTACGATGAATCTTCAGAGATTGTGAACTTTTACTTAAATTAATGAGCAATTATTCATGTGACTGGAACCCACTTCAGCCAATGGGAGCTACTCATGAAAAACTGCTCACTAGTGAGAATAAGGGTGGCCACAAACTGACTCATATTTTTTTTTAATAAAGAATTAAACAATAAAGTTGAATTCAACCCATATGTATGCATATATCATTAGTGATTTCTGACAAGTTGCCGTTCATCTTTAACGTAGCTTGCTTATGTGTTTATTATTATTTTTTTCATCTAGAACAGAAGGATTTTTTTTTTATAAATAATAGAAAATGTGGAGAGGTTGGGCTCATGAAGAGGGTTTGAATGATTTTTTCTTTTTACACAAACTCTTGCATAGTAAGACTACTATTGACACTTTTTAGCCCGTACAGAAATGTAACATACAATGCACAGCATTATGTGAAACTGTTTTTGCTTTATTATGATGGTGAGACTAAAATTCTCACACTACTTTATTCACCTATAATTCATTATTCTGAAAAGAAACTATTTTGAAGCCTTTGTGGGCCATAAATTTTGCCTTTTTAGAAAAGAAGTGCTATTTGTCTTTTAAATGTAACGTATACGTGGAAAAATATAATACATTTTTATTTTTATCTTAGAAATATTTTTTCTGCAGTATTCCCATGTACTAGACAATGGGTCTTAAATGTTGTTACTCAGAGGGCATTCCTATAATAGAAGACTGAGATGAGTGGATATTGTTTTGCTTGAATTTTGAGACTGTATGTTACAAAGAAAGTATTCTCAGAATGTTGTACTTCATGTATTATTTAAATCACTGAATTTAAAATAAAATTAAGCAATTATAATGTGCTTTAGTCAAACAATAACATTGGTCTGTCCAACAAACAGGTCAAAATGGCTGAACCTTGAAACAGTATGTGTTTTTTAACTAAGTTATATGTGGATTTCAAATGATGACTTGGTAGTGTGTAGAATTCTTTTGTCTTATTATTTAAGATAATCTATAGTTTCTTCAGATTTATTATAGTAAAAGAAGGAATTAGGGAACATAGTCTATAGAGTTTCAAAATTCAAATAATCTATTTAAAATAATATAACTGTCATAAACAGATAGTTAAGGGTTAATGTCTCTTTTACCTGTAAAGGGTTAAGAAGCTCAGTGAACCTGGCTGACACCTGACCGGAGGATCAATGGGGGGACAAGATACTTTCAAATCTTGGTGGAGGGAAGTCTTTGTTTGTGCTTTTTTGTTTTGGTCATTGTTCACTCTTGGGGCTAAGAGGGAACAGACGTATACCCAGGCTTTCCCAATCTTTCTTTTCATGTTTCAAAATAGTAAGTAATAGCCAGGCAAGTCGGATTAGTCTTATGTTTGTTTTCTTAACTTGTAAATGGTGTCTTTTTGCTGGAAGGATTTTTACCTCTGTTTGCTGTAACTTTGAATCTCAGGCTGGGGCGGAGGGTCTCTCTAGTCTATATGAATCTGAGTACCCTGTAAAGCATTTTCCATGCTGATTTTACAGAGATAATTTTTACCTTTTCTTTCTTTAATTAAAAGCTTTCTTTTTAAGAACCTGATTGATTTTTCCTTGTTTTAGAATCCAAGGAGTCTAAATTCACCAGGGATTGGTGGGGGGAAAGGAGGTTGGATGGTTAATTTCTCCTTGTTTTAAGTCCCAAGGCGTTTGGGTCTTGAGTTCCCCAGGGAAGGATTTGGGGGAATAAAAAGTGTGCCAGACACAGACTTTTGGCTGGTGGCAGGGTACCAGATTTAAGCTAGTAATTAAGCTTAAAAGTAATCATGCAGGTTCCCGCTTCTTGAACTCTAAAGTTCAAAGTGGGGAAAAAACCTTGACAATAACGAGCTAGTCTTCCCTCAAATAAAATACTGAGTGTGAATGTATTAACAGATACTTTATTCTCTGCCAGTTTTAACTATTTCCAACCTTCTAAAATTTATATAAAATAAAAACCATGAAAACCATAAAAAATTGCTTTGCAAGTGGCTGGTTCTCAAACTGCGGTCAGTGGACAGCCACTGGTCTTTGAGTCCTTTCAGTTCATCTGCAGAGTGAAACTTTATGAAACAGCCCTAGCAGAACGGAGATCAGTTAAGGGAGAGTTGCATCCATGAGAAGATCTTTCTCTTATAAAATGTTCCTCAGAATGGTAACTTTGGAGAACCACTTGCTTGGCACCAACATCAGTGTCAGAGGATCACAGACCTGGATTCAGGTTAGCAAGGACTGTGAGTGCTACAGAATAGTGTAAATGAATCATTCATATGACTTATGTTGCTCTCCAGCAACCTTGGTAGCTATCAGGTGGAACATTATTTTGTAGTGCCCATAAGTTTTCTTGTAGCTTCACAGGAAGCACATTGGCTCATGATCAAGGGAGCTTAGAATTTGAATGATGGACTTTAGGATAAAACATACACAAGGAAGAAGAGGCATGAGGAAGTGTTTTTTGTGGAGCATATATATAAAATAGTTGTTTGTTTTTTTGAGTAAGTGTACAGTGTTGACTTGGCAGTAGAGGAGTTGCATATAGTCTTACTTATCCTGAATTAAACATTGCCAGGGTTTGACAGGATTTGTAAGGAGAAGAAATGGGGAAATGAAAGATGACTCCCTAAAGGGAGGTCTGGATACATTGTACTTGGCTGTTTTTTTTTAATTGTAAGGTGTTTTGCCAAGGTTTTCATTGAAGAGTTTTATTTATTTATTTATTTATTGCCATTAAATTAGTAATCACAGGAAATGTTAGGCAAGTATCTATAATGCTATTTTAGTAATTTAGGGACAGATATGTCCTGTATAGTGGCAAGGAAAATCAGGCTACAAAGTTTGGACACTTTAAATGTTTTCTCCTCATTCTCCCATCTAATGTGGAGGTTCTGCTGTGGCCCTCACAGAAGTGGAGGAGTGGTTGGCCCACAGAGCTTGTGGTTTTCACAAAATATATACAGCTCTCAAGGATGCACTGTGGTCTAGGACCTGTATCTTCAAATTGTCTCCCAGCATCTTCTTCCCCCCTGTTTGTAAAGCATATGCCCTGCAGCCCCCCATTGTTGGAGGATCCAAGTCTTTGTGGGGAAACACACACAATTCATTGCCAACTGTATTAGCATTAACTTGTCCTAGGGTTTTCTTTGATGCTTTGACAGAATATTATAGAAAACAGCCTTCTTCCTAGTTATCCCTCTTCAAATCTGCAGGGGCCAGATCCTGTGGGACACTTATAGAAAGGCTCACATTGGGTTGAGAAGTGCATGCCATAGAGCCAAAGCAACAGGCAGAATAAAACTACCCATTTGCAGAGACTTCAGATCACAGTGAATGAGATGGGGTTGTCCTCTGTCCCCCTCTATTATTTGTCATCTCTATAGAGCCTGTAACACGCAGTATTATATATGATTTTAACATAGAAGATTTTTAATTTAAGGGTTATTAACCATGTACTTTCTTTATTAATGGAAGACATCCTATTCTATCGGGAGCTGTTCACCTGAAAGACCTTCAGATTCTAATGCACATTGAGGTAAATCTAGTCTGTAAATAATGTGAGGAGACTCAGTGTTATTTCCAGTAATAACAGTGCCCCAGGAATCCTTGTGGGAACCTACCTGAAAGGAGGACACCCAAGAAATGTACATACAGTGTAAATATATATAAATTCATTGTGTTCAGATAGGGTTAGCAAAACAAAATAACACAATCAGAACTATGTCCATGAATGTCACTTCCATAATCGATTCACTTATGAAAAATAACTGCAAAAATTATATTTGCTACGTACTCCAATAGAATGCAGTAATGCCATTCAGAGGAACATCCCTCATAGGTTGCATATATTTGTTGGGGCTTTCACATGAACTATGCACACAAGTCTTTCTCTGTATTGACAGACTATTGAACATATTCCTGTGGAACAATAAAACGGTGGGAGCTTTGTCATTGTCTTGAATGACACCAGGATTTTACTTCAAGAGTTTCTTAAAAATATTGGTATTGTTTGGTTATTGGTAACCTTCTGGGCTCTTCTTTTTATTGTTCTTGTGGATAGGTCAATTATAATTTCAATATCTGAGTTGCAATATGGCCACTCTTCTACAATATATCAACTAGTTAAGACACTTCTAGCTCTATACCAGCCAAGCAATATTCTGTCTACTTCAACAAAAAATGAAATTAAAGTCATTACTCAGGATAGAACTATAACAACGGCATGTATCATTTGACATAAAGTGCTCAAACTTTTTAAGTATATAAGCAATATCTCTCTTTGGTCTTTATCTAAAAATCCTATGTTTCCACAAACTTTTCAAGGTAACATTTTAGTCACTAGAAGTACTGAAAATCAAATTGCTATTAAATATTTATGGGGGAAGACACCTAATGACTTCCTGGGGACGCTGAAAGAGAGTCAGTATCCACAGAGTGCACTTATCATAGTTTGTTGTTGTTGTAATTAATTATTTAAGTGCTGACAGTTTGTTCAAAGTTGTACAAATAGTGTCAACCGCCAAGAACTTAGTCTCCATCAAAGACAAGACCCTAGGTACTGGGAGATCTAGAGGAAGGAGTTAATTTATTTTCTTTTTAAAGCACTTTAGACCAATTGGCAGAAGAAAAGACCTGAAATTAGCACAGTCACTACAAAGTTGCAATTTTGTTGCAGCTGATGAATTTTGTTTGTTGATGTTAAATATACTTGTTTTCATATGGATTGCTAGTTATTTTAATGTCCATGTGGCTTGATTTTTGTGTTACTATGCTTACTTATTCTTTAATATAATGTATTGTAATAACATAGGAATGGCAAAAGCTACAAAAAGGGAATTAAAGGCCATTTTTTATTCATTATTGTTTGAATATTCCTTCTAAAGATGATTCTAGATGCAGTGTAGCGTAATAAAGCATACCAAATGAAGCTACAAAATGACTGCACTGCATCTAATGGTGGGGGAGGGGGCATTGGCCAGTGTTGCTGGAGAAAGGCAGCAGTGCTTTATTGCAGCGAGGGGCGGGGGGGAAACAAGGTCAGAAACTACTGCAAAAAAGGTGAGTGGTGGTCAGTTTTGCAGCGCTGACTTACCCCCTGGGAAGGGCAGAAAGCTTTAAAGGTGCAAGCTGTGGCATTGGAAACCCCTTTCTCCGTGCAGCAGGCAAGGCAGCACCCACCCTTTTTCCCCTAGAGGTGTGTTTATCAGGTTGTATTTACTGTGGGCATTGTTCTAGTCATTCATTTTTAGTGGGGCTGGGAAGGAATTTTTCCCTTACCACCATATTGACTTCGGCGGAGAAGTGGATTTTTCAGCTTCCCCACAGCGGGTGTCAGGGATGACCTATTACAGTGAGGAAAAAAGTGGTTAGACTGTATGTCACAACTTATTTTGTAAGTGTGGAGCAGATGTCCAGTGCAGGTATTCCGTAGCGAAGGCATCCAGTAACCAGATAAATGGCCTGGTAAAGGACTAGAAAAGGAAGTGCTGATTAAAGGAGTAGAACAGTGGGAGGTTTGGGAGCTCCTGTGGTTGGAACGGCAGGGAGCCAACCCCCTTTCTTAAAGCCCTCTTTAATCCCCCCGCAATGGTTGGGTGGGGTGGTGAGGGGGAGAGGAGTGGATGGTAGGGTCCATGGACTGGCTGGGAACCTGAATGCACAATGAAGGGGGCTGGAGGAAGCCCCGGGTAGCTATTTGAATGATCATGGACTTGTCTGCACTGTACACTTTTATGTGCCGGGTAGTCCCAGACTTCTAATAATAAAGTTGATTAAATCCATATCTAGTGTTTTCTGTCATTCTTTCAGTATAGCTGGACAATGAGGGGGCTGTAGGATTGTGTTTGTTTTGCAAAAGGAAAGGTCTGTATATTTTAATTTTACTTCTTTCAAATGTATGCATTTTTACTTCTTGAGAATGTTAGCTACTTTTTTGGTTTTGATCACAGCCTAATTTTTAGAGGTCATGTATGAGTTTTAACTTATCTGAGCACCAGAGAGACCATTATTTCAATTACACTATACTTTTGCTAAAACATCTTTAACAAACATTTAACGAACCTGAATATTACACTGATATTGTGAGTATTTACTTAAATTAGAACTGAGTGTACTGGAATATATCCACAGGTTCAAACTATCCTTCATTAATTTAAATATACATTTTTGCTGACACTTAATCTATTAAAAACACAAAGAAGTTACTTGTAAAATTAAATGCTAAATATCTGAATTTATTCCAGTTATCCATTCCAAGAAAAATAGAACTGTCACAAATTTAAAGACAATCCTTTGTTTAAAAGGTAAACTGATGTAATAGACTAATAACCTGCTATACATTTATGTCACTAAGCGTATGATCTAGAATAGGAACAAATGCAATGGGAAGGAGCACAGCAAATGGTAGCTTATTTCTTAAGTTTGTTTTGATAATCACTGCAATAATTGATGAAAAAGTAATGCATTTCTTATTGTGCTACCTATAATATATTCGAAGATACTTCATTGAGAGCTTGTGAATGTTACAGCTTGATAAAATTTACAAAACATTTTTGCAACTGTGTGTCTTTTTGCATTATAGAAAAAGGAAGGTATAGGGCTGTGGCCCCATTTTGAGAGAGAAGTAATTAGAAGTATATGTAAAAATAATAGGATGATTAGATAAAATATTTTCAAGAGTTTTCTTGGATGTGATTCTGGCTGTTCTAAAGTTGATTTATGAAGTGAAAATGCCAAATCTCTCTTCCCCAGCTCCAGTTTATTCTCTCTAGACCCAAGGTGTATCTGACTGGAAACATGGCACATATTATAACGCAGTGCATTTTGTGACATTCTTAAGAAGGAGTATGTGTAATTTGATTTATGGGGCAGTAGGGTCCTAGCAAAGAGGCTGCTAGAGCTGTTGGGCCTTGCAACATTATTTGCTGTGGTACAGGTGCTTTAAAAGACACTGTGCTATTGTCATGGGCTTCATGTTGCTAAGAAGTCTATGAGGGAAGTCATGTAAGGGGCAAGAAAGGCAGTGTCATATTTTTCAAGTAAAAATTAAGCTTTGAAGAAAAATGCAAACTTTCTAATATTTATCTGAAACCACTGTCCTTCTTAAGCTTTGTTGTTCTTATACTCGCTTATCACCTTATTACTTCATTTAAATCATTATCAAAGGTGAGAGATTTTCAATATATGAGACACCAGAATATGACACTTACTAGTATCATAGATGATCTTCTGCGCAGTCACAAATAAGTACTAACGACTGCTTCCTGGAACACTGATTTAGGGGGAAAAAAAAAAAAAAGACAAGACAATAATGGACTCCTTCATTTTTCATACAATTGTGGGATAACCTGTGCCTCAGGGTCAAGGCCAACTCTGAACTTAAGACAATTTGGATAGAAAAAGGATTAATTAAAATTAAGTATATAATGCAAGATGATAGACTGGCCTTCTTTGGTTACTCCTGGGATAATCGTGTGCCAAAAAAAATCAAAAATTCTGTGCACAATATTTTAAAATTCTGCAAAAATCTGCCTTTTGGGGTGGGTGTCAGAATAACACAAAAGTATCACTCTAGCTTCAATTATTTGGGTAATTTCTTTCAAAGTACCTGTCAACAAGTATATCAACAATACAGACACCATCTCGAGGAGTATAGAGTTAAAGAAACAGCTACAACAGCCCAGTTCCAGTTTGGGGGTACTGGAGGGGGCTGCATGGGGCCCCCCAGAGCACAAACATGTGCACCCTTTTCCCACCAGAGCTCAGCCACAAAACACTCCCCAGCCCAGACACGCACCCACCCAGAACCCAGCTATGGAGCACCCCACAGTCCAGACATCTGTGCCTCCTACCCCGAGATCCCAGCCGCAGGGCACCTCACAGCCCAGAGACCTGCACTCCATGCCCACCCCCCGAGTCCATCTGTGGGGCTCCCCCAGACTCCAAACATCTACGCTTCTCTCCCATCAGAGCCCAGCCACAGAGCACTCCCCAGCCCAGACACCTGCACCTTGTCCTCTCAGAGCCCAGCCATGGGGTCCCCCCAGCTCAGACACACACACCCTCCTCCCCCTCAGAACCCAGCCATCGGGTACTTCTGACCCAGACGCCTGCATCCCCCCTCCACAGCTTCTTTACTGTCCTGCATTTCCTCACCATTTACCCGAGCTGTGTTTCCCAGACCCGCTTCTGTCCCTGGATGGATGAGGATCAAGCCTGGCAGCCAGAGTGTGCAGAGCCTCCATCCCCCACCAGGCTGGGTGCTCTGCTCACTGTGAGCTGGAAAGCTGAGCTCTGCACAGCATGGTGGCCAGCAGCTCTGCATCCTCAGTTCTTCAGGGAAACATGAAATTCTGCACAGAACATTAATTCTGTGCAAATTCTGCAGTGCACAGTGGTGCAGAATTCCCCCAGGAGTAATGTGGAACTAATACCAGCTGCCACTATCTCGCAGTTTCTTCTTTCAGAGTCTATGCTCAAGGATTCATGCAAGGCTAGAAGACAATTGCTTTGTTTCAACTCTCTGATCTCTAGAGGAACATGTTAAGAAATATGGGGGAGGGGAATCACTTTGTAGGAATAGTTTCTAGGTGAATTAAAGCTTTGCTGCACCCTCTCAATCTCAGTCTCAAAGAAAAATGGGAAAAAGAACTTATCCTTCCACGTTTCAGTTGAGATAGTAAGGCTATGTGGCTTAATGTAAAGATACATCAGATACTCTTTATCCTTGTGATTGTTCCAGAGCAAGATATTTAACAGGTACTACTGAACTATGGAACATTTGTTTCTCTAGATGGGCAATGTCCAGCGAATGTTAGAAATGAAAACAGCCACATGCTAAACTTTTGCACATCCTGTGTATCTGTCCAAAAAGAAAAGCATGTGGTCTGAAAAAACATATTCATTGCTCTCTCAAAAACTTAGTGTCACTATTTTTCCATCTGCATGCTTATGTATTTTAGGAGTGCTAGTCTGTTGACTTGAGCTCGCAGGCTTGGACTGCAGGGCAATAAAATTGTGGTGTAGCTCATTGACCATCCTGCCTCATGTGGATAAAGAAATTTATAGATTTTCAATAACAAAATATTGCTGTGTTTCAAAACCTACAGGCAAAAAAAATGCTTTCATAATTTTCAAAGGTTTTTTGAATGTTTCAACAACTTTGTAAAAGAGTCTAAAGGTCTAAGTCTCTGTCTAGAAGCCTCATTACTGCACAAGAATGTAACAGTTGTGACAGGTAATAATATCAGCAATATGGAGAAGATTGATTTCAGTAACTTTGATTACATGTATCAGACAAGATCAGATGGTAGCAACTTTCAGTCACTTCAATAAAATTGTTTCAGGTTGGTAATCTAATGGAGAACAACTCCATAACCTACTACCAACCCTCCAAATTACTCAGTTCCACTGTGATTTTTTTTTTTTTTCTGTTTGGTGGAAATCCTGTATAGCGCTCATTGATTCAGTCTACGAAATATGTTGATTTCCTTCTAATCCACATAATTTTAATGACAATATTTGCTTTTTTAAAAAAACTATGATACATCTACCCAAAGATTATTGTTTTAGAGAAGATTCATCAGGATCAAATTAGTTATATGTCCATAGATTATTTACCACCCGTTTGTGCCAAAATTGCAATCTTTTTATAAGCCCAACTTGTAATTTCCTATAATTGCTAAGTGTGAGCACAAAATTTTTTTTGCATCTGCAGTTGGTGCTCTTTAAGTGATTTAAAACAGTTCCTGTTAGTTGCTGCATATTGAATAATTGATTGATGACCAAGTCATACATTACCACCAATTTTCTCTTTGAAAAATGTTAACAGCAGCAAGACATTTAGGATGAACATCTAAGATTACATTGCCCATTTTTCAGAAGTTTCAGCATGTCCAATACTTGATCCTAATGTAATCCACTCCCATATTTTACTGCCTGGCGTTTTTAAAATGACATCTATTTTGTTTAGCAAGGAGAGACATTCAGTCTCTTCCCTTACACCATGCTTGCTTGCATTTCCTCCTTATTCTTTAATAAATCCTTTGCATAAATGATCAAGACGTGTCTCTAAGGTGACAATTTGAACATTAAGAATTCCTAACTCTGACTGTGTAGGATTTTATATTTAATTTTTTTCCTGTTTCTTTGGTTGATATTGAATTTCATTTAAAATATTAGTAATGTTTTAAGTTTTGAGTGCTATTGTGTAATTTGCTAATATGGAACTTAATACATATTGGTGAACTCAGATCTCTAGAAATTGTTGTATTTTAGTATATCTGATTTTCTTCCCCATCTGCCCTCTAGCTTTTTATGTGTGCTTTACCCTAATAATTCACACCAGTATGCACTGGGACAACTTCTGTGTGTCAAGGCTTAGACATCACTGTGCAAAGGATTTATCTGAAGAATGAAATTGTAGATTTTCTACTGCTGTGTTTTGAGATTTGTGGTAATGGTTAACAAGGCAGGGGTCTGAATAATTTTTCTTGTGGCGGAATAGAGAACTGAACTATTGAATGTTTCAAGTTGATTTATATCATAATGGTAACATAAAAGCCCAGTGTAGATTTACATATTTTTCTTGAACTACTAGTGGTACTATTTATTTTTATATAATGCTGTTTCAATTCAGACCATCGGATTCTACACACTGGCATCCATTTCAGATATGTTTATTACCTTGGATTTGCTTAGTATTGTATCCCAGGAAAAGTTTACCACACTTTCAACTTTACTGGCCATTATTTTATTAGTTTTGCCAATTTTTAGTATTATATATTTAATTATTTGTACATGTATACGATATTCCAGGGGTAGACAACCTATGGCATGCGTGCCGAAGGCGGCACCTGAGCTGATTTTCAGTGGCACTCACATTGCCTGGGTCTTGGCCACCGGTCTGGGGGGCTCTGCATTTTAATTTAATTTGAAATGAAACTTCTTAAACATTTTAAAAACCTTATTTACTTTGCATACAACAATAGTTTAGTTATATATTATAGACTTAGAGAAAGAGACCTTCTAAAAACGTTAAAATGTATTACTGGTACGCAAAACCTTAAATTAGAGTGAATAAATGAAGACTCGGCACACTACTTCTTAAAGGTTGCCGACCGCTGCGATATTCAATAATTCATAGCTGTTTTATTTTTTTTATTTTAATATCTCTACAACAAATGAGAGTGCTTTGTAAATGAAATTATTTGATTATGATAAATATGAAGGGAAAGCATTGAATTAACTAATGTTCTTTTAGGACAAGATTACCACCTTGCAATCAGCCCTGAGTAAGGGGCAGTACGTAGTTGTGTTGCCCCAGAAGCAGAACATAAACAGAATTGTGACTGAAGAGTCACAGTTTGGTCACTGGTTCCCCCTTGGTTTCTGGGTTTTTTTTTTTTTTTTTTTTAATAATGTTAACATAACATAACAAACTGATCAGAACTAACACTAGTGGTTTTTGTTTTTGAAAGTTTTAAAAATCTATTTTGGTATGACAGTAAAACTGAAGTATGTAATGGAGAATTTTGCTGTTTCTCAATTCATAACTGCATGAAGCAAAACAAACCTAAGTCTTGGATTTATCTACGATTAGACAATCCTTAATGTGTCATATTATAACCAGTCTTTTTACTATAACCCACTAACCCTCGCTGGAACTCCAGCATCGGGAGTATACTGCTTTCTCTAAGAGTGGGAAAGTTTACACTAATTGTGAATGTCAGCCATTCTAACATTTAGTCCAGACCCTGTGAGGGGCTTTATATTGTTTCTATAGTAATTGAAAGGGAAATTAAAATTTTGTAAAGTCCAGATTGTTTGTGATTTACATGTTTTTTTAACTCAACTAATATCAGATATTTTAACTATTTCTTGCAAGTATTTGTTCCCATGTTAACCTATAAAACAGATCTAACATCAGAGATGTTCCTCATGCTTTCTTTGAGTAAAATTATGGAACATTTAATTGCATGCACCTATTTTCGTGGATGCATGAACTTGCTAGATGAATACCATCAGAGCAGTTATTTCTGCAGTTATCCTTGCTCTTGTTTGTATGCAGCCACTAGCGTCCCTATACTTCCTGAACTGTCTGTGGCTGCATGAGGGTTGCAGTCCTCTCCCTAGCAAACAAAAGTTTAAAAATAAAAAGAAAAGAAAAAATACCCTAACGGGGAGTCAAAACTTTTTCCTCAAAGGAGCAAAGATTGCTTTAATTTATTGAGCCACAGCACTCCTTATGACGATCTTGCTTGAAGGAGCAGAAAATGAAATGGGTATGAGTGGGACAAGAAGCCTATACATTCACCCATTATAACATTAGTAGGAATGGTCTTTTGAGTATACATCAATATAGTGGGCTGCATGAAGCCTCTAGTACTATACATGCATGATTAGTTTCATTTTCTGTTAAATATGGTTTCTTTCTAATAATAACTTATTCTGAACACTATTTTTCACAATATTTGGTTTCCTAAATAAATGCTTCATATGTTTATAGTTTTTATAGCATTTATGGAGTCATCAAAATTAGCGATGGAAAAGATTTCTCTGTTAGTTGTAGCCCATTGCCCTACCTTTGCTAACTTGTTCATTATGGTACATTTCAAATGTATTTTTATTGGGTAGTTTTAATGACCACTGTTTTTAGGAAAGTATTCCTTGGCATATATCCTGATACCCATCCTGAATTTTCCTTTGCTGAATTTCATCCCATCCTATTTATAAACCCTTGGAGTATCATCATAGACCCAGACAGGGCTAATGAATTATTTCTTGGTCAAGGTATAGTTAAGGTCCAGAGAAAATAATACAAAAATACTAACAATAATGATGTTAATAATAATACATAAATAAAAAGATTTTGTGGTCCATTGAAAAACATCTGGCATCCGGATTTGACCCGTGGTCTGCCTATCGATTACCCCTGGACCCAGATTTTTAAAGGTATTCAGGCATAGCTGCACTCAGCATTGCTACTCCTAACTGATTTAGGAACCTAAATGTCATTTTTAAAATGGATTTAGACATGTAGGAGTTGACTGTTAATGGAATTTAGGCTCCTGTGGCCTAAATCCTTTTTGAAAATGAGCTTTAGGCTCCTACAGGAGTTAGGTGTTGCAATGCTGAGTGCAGTAATGCCTGAAGACCTTTAAAAATCTGGACTTAAGTGTCTACGTAATTAGAAGACTATATCACTGAAGAATCTGATCACCTCCCAAGTATTTATGGATTTATCCTCCACACACCCCAATGAGGTAGGGAAATTTCATTATTCCCATTTCACTGATGCAGAACTGTCACCCAGAGGAGTGAAGTGAATTGCCCAAAGTCAAACAAGCCATTTTTCCTGAGTCCCATTGCAGCTCCTTTAACCACAAGATCATCCTTCTCCCTCTCTCCATCAAATAGCAGTACACTGCAAGCCATCCAGGCTCCTAAATCCTCTTTAGTAATCACTTAGACAAGCTACACCTATTTATTTATCTTCATCTTTTTGATAAGTCAGCCCACTAGACGATCATTTTTATTGCTTTTCTCTGAATTCACACCAAATGTGTCAACCTCTTTCTGGTTGCCCACCCATCTTTGGTCAAACATTATAATGTTATGCTGTTCTGCCATTACTGCTTTCCAAAATTTTCCTAACATTTTATACCTTTGTTTTGACTTATTTTTTCCTCAGTGTGTTACTTTGCATTTAATGGGTTCATTCCCACTGAAATTCCAGTTGCTGTTTTTCATATTATTTGTCTGTTTCATCACATTCATAATGCACTTTCCTTTTTTACATTCATTTTTCAGACTTTGCACTTAACTAGCAGGATTATTCCATTACATTTCAGGAGTTAGCACTTGTAGTTGTTCAAGAATGTTTTCTGTTTGGCAATGGATATTTGAACTGTTCTTTCTAATTTGCTGAAGGTTTTTATTTGTTTAAATCATTGCACGGGAAAATTCAGCTGATGTAAGCTAATGTACAATGATGCTTTATTGCAGGGGTAGGCAACCTATGGCACGCGTGCCGAAGGCGGCACGCGAGCTGATTTTCAATGGCACTCTCACTGCCCAGGTTCTGGCCACTGGTCCATGGGGCTCTGCTTTTTAATTTAAGTTTACATGAAGCTTCTTAAACATTTTAAAAACCTTGTCTACTTTACATGCAACAGTAGTTTAGTTATATATTAGACTTATAGAAACAGCCCTTCTAAAAACATTAAAATGTATTACTGGCATGCGAAACCTTAAATTAGAGTGAATAAATGAAGACTCGGCACACAACTTCTGAGAGGTTACCGACTCCTGCTTTATTGTGAAGACAGGGTTACTTGCCTAATTAATTGTGCTGGCCAAGAACATGAAAATATAAAAAATCATTCTTATTATTATAGGTAAATTAACATGTACTCATATCAAATCAGTGATAAATGTTTAAAGGGTCTGCTTTTAGTGCATTAAAGGGAATTACACTGATATTTTGATTGCAAAAAGAACAAAGATTTTCTTTTTTAAAACTGCAGGATTAATTGAATTGATGTACAGTCACTCACTCACGCCCGTCACCCCAGTCGGGGTATGGGCTGCCAACCACAGATCTCCAGAGTCCTCTATCCTGGGCCATTCGCTCTAGCTGGTTCCAGGTATAGCCCATCTTTTTGCTATCAGTCTGAAGGTCGCATTGCCAGGTGTTTCTTGGACGGCCTCTTTTCTGCTTGTCTTAGGTACTATAAAAGCAGCAAAGAATCCTGTGGCACCTTATAGACTAACAGACGTTTTGGAGCATGAGCTTTCGTGGGTCAATACTCACTTCGTCGGACATATTCACCCATGAAGCTCGTGCTCCAAAACGTCTGTTAGTCTATAAGATGCCACAGGATTCTTTGCTGCTTTTACAGATCCAGACTAACACGGCTACCCCTCTGATACAGTAGGTACTGTGTTTTTAAAAAAAAAATCTATAGAAGCAAAATCCTGTTTGCTGTATTTATTAATAAGCAGTGTTTTATTATTGCTGGATCTGGCACATGCCTGACTATATCATGTACCTGCTTTTCCTTTAAAGAGCAGCTGAATCATGCTTTCTGCTGACTCTTACTGAGAGCTGTGAAGGAGTGTGAGATTCCTCATGTTCCCACTTCAGTATATAAACAGTGTAACTGCCCACAGTAAAGTTGCCACAGAGCTCTTTCTAAGCAAGCACATTTATTCTTAAGGTAAAAGCATTACATAGAAAACATATTTAAAACAATTAAAGAGTCTACATTCATGCTAATAAGCTTGCCAGAGATCACCTGACCCCTAACAAGGCCTCTGGCAGGTGAACAGTGCTTCAAAACCCACCAAGGGGTTTTTCTGTGGTCACAAGTTCACAACAGCTGTTACCTCAGAAGAAGAACATTCCTGAATAGTTTGGTTCCCCCCTTTATAAAACCTGGGTCTTTGATCTGGCATAAGTAATTCATAGACTGAGAGTTTCTCCTTAGGGCATAGCTTCAAAAGTCTGGGTTTTTGCATAACTGGAGAATTTACATTTGCATACACTTCCCCCTAGAGATTTTCTGCGACACCCACTTAACTTTAGAAGTTCACATTGTTTCAAATAGTCCTTTGAAGCTCATAACACTGCCCAGTTTTACATTAGTCAGGACTTCTCTCTAGAGATGTTACCTACAATTCCACAATAATACAAAGAATCACTGAAATGTAGGGCTGGAAGGAACCTCAAGAAGTCATGAACATTGACATTTTTGTTAAAATGAACTCATAGCGAATCATAGAGTTTAAAGCCAGAAGGGTCTACTAGATCTTCTGATCTGACGTCCTATATAGCACAGGCCACCAGCACCACCCAGCGCCCACACACTAAACTCAAAACTGAAATGAGACCAAAGTGATCTGGCAAAATTTTTGAATGATACAAAAATTATTCAGGATAGTTATGTCCAAAGCTAAGTGTGAAGAGTTGAAAAGGGATCTCACTAAACTGGATTAATGGGCAACAAAATGGCAGATTAAATTCAGTGTTGATAAATGCAAAGTGATATACATTGGAAAACATGTTCCCAACATCATTCAAAATGATGGGGTCCAAATTAGCTGTTACCACTGAACAATGAGATCTTGGGGTCATCGTGGATATTTCTCCGAAAACATCCACTTAACTGTTAGGAATTTTTAGGAAAAGGATAGATAATAAAACAGAAAATATCATAATGCCACTATATAAATCCATAGTATGCCCACACCTTGAATACTGTGTGCAGTTCTAGTCACCTCATCTCAAAAAAGATATATTAGAATTGGGAAAAGTACGGAGAGAAGCAACAGAAATGATTAGAGATATGGAACAGCTTCCATATGAGGAGAGATTAAAAAGAATGGGACTGTTCAGCTTTAGAAAATAAAAGATTATGGGCGGGAATATGAGAGGTCTATAAAATCATGAATGATATGAAGAAAGTGAATTTGGAAGTGTTACCTCTTCACATAACACAGGAACCAGGGGTCACCCAATGAAATTAATAGGCAAAGTTAACATGAGGAATTTGTTTCCATGGGATGTTGTGAAGGCCAAAAATATAACTGGGTTCAAAAAAGAATTAGATAACTTCATGGAGGATATGTCCATCAATGTCTGTTAACCAAGATGGTCAGGGATGCAGCCCCATGCTCCAAGTGTCCCTAATTGCCAGAAGTCGGCACTGGACAACAGGGGATGGATAACTAGAAAATGGCACGTTCTGTTCCTTCCCTCTGAAGTAATTGACACTGGCCACTGTCAAAAAACAGGATAATGGACTGGATGGACCATTGGTCTGACCCAATATGCCTATTCATAAATGAGAGCCACCAGAAACTAGGCTATTATGTGCCACAGGCATAGAATAGGAGGGACTGAGGTATACCAATGTTTTGGTCCTCTGCAGAGGTGGGGAAATGATTAAATAAGAGAATAATAATCCTGGCAAGTGACCCCTGCACCTGCATGCTGCAAAGAAAAATTAAACCCCCACAACATCACTGCCAGTCTGACCTGGGGGAAAAGTTCTTCCAAACCCCACATATGGCTATTAGTTAGACTCTGAGCGTGTGAACAAGAACTAGTCAGCCAAGCACCTGAGAGAGAGGATGTTCAGTATCATCTCAGAGCCTAAGCCCACCCCACCCAGTGTCCCATCTGTACCCATAGTCACCACTTATACTTCAGAAGAAGGAGATAAAAATAACATCCCAAAATAGATTGGGTGGGGGGAATCACTTCCTTACCCCTGCCATTGGCTGGGTGAAATTCTGAAGCATGACCTTTAGGACAGGGATCTCAAACTCAGTTTACCTTAGGGCCAGTGCCAGTCCTCAAATTCTCCCAGTGAGCCAATTATGTCACTGAAGATGGTGTTCAGAAAAGAAAATGTTTATATTATATTTTTTTTATTTCAAATTTCTTAGACATAATAAAACTGTCTTACAACTTTATACAATTCTTTGCCTGCCAGAGAGTTTTTAGTGTTTGCCAGACACGTGGCAACACTTCAGGTTATGTCAGTTTGTTGATATTTGGCCTCCGTGACTGAACAGTTGAAACCTTCAGGATTGCAGCAAGGTGTGCATCAGATAGTTGTGTTTGGTATTTTGACTTGTTTATTTTCGTTGTGGAAAAAGGTGACGCTGCCTCCATGGCTGACTCTGCCTGGCAACTAGTGATGATATTGCAGTCCCTTTCCCCCAGCCAATGGGAACTGCAGGGGGCGGTGCCTGCAGCAGACTTTGCCAGCAGTGTGTCTGCATGGGTGTCTCCTCCGCGGGCTGCAGTGGCGAGGTTCTCGGGCCGCAGATGGCCCATGGGCCAGGACTTTGAGGTCCCTGCTTTAGGAACATAAGACATAAATTGAAAGTGAGCTTCGGAGCTGTTGAGCCACGCCCCCGACCATCGCAAGCAACTCCATTATTCAGTTGCGCACAGATTTACCCAGCTCTCTTAAAACTTAAGTTTTTTGCCCCCCACAACTCCTATTGGAAGGCTGTTCCAGAACATCATCCCTCTGATGGTTAGAAACCGTTTTCTAATTTCCAGTCTGAATTTGTTCATGGCCAGTTCATACCCATTTGTTCTTGTGCCAACATTGTCCTTCATCTTAAATATCTTGTCACCCTCCTTGGCACTCTCTTCTCCCCATCTATTTATAGTGAGCAATCGTATCCTCTCTCATCCTTCTTTTTGCAAGAATAAACAAGGCAAGCTCTTCCAGTCTCCTTTCATAAGACAGGTCCTCCATTTCTCTGATCATGCTAGAAGCCTTTCTCTGCCCTGTTCCAGTTTAAATTAATCTTTCTTAAATGTGGGTGACCAGAATTGTACACAGTATTCCTAATGATGTCTTACCAATGCCTAAGATACTTCAACTTAATTCAATAAATTTTAATTTAATTCCATAATGTTCCACTTAATTCAGTGGGGTTACTCCAGGATATATCAGGAAATTGCCATATCCATCATGTCTGCTTGATCCTATGGCTGATTTTTAAAAAGATTCTGTTAATTCATAGTGCTGGTACAGTTGATTGTGTGCTCAACTACTTGTATTACTTGTATTACATTGCAATGATATGCGATGGTGATCTTATTTCACACGTACATGGAACCTTTAAAACGAGAATCTCAAAGCACTTGGGGTGAATTAATTAGGCCTCACAATACCTCTGTGAGGTAATCTGAGGGATTTGATCAAAGTTTCATGCAGTTGTACAATAGTGGCAAAGATAGCAATAGAAACACAGTCTTGATTCTCAACTACTAGATCACACTCACCCCTAAAAAGTCAGGTTTTATCTCTGTCTGATGTTTTAATGCACTGTTTATCCAGGGATTCTTGTATACAAAGTGTTCTACACAACTGATTCTTTTGCCACAAATTTATTTTCAGTGGGGAAAGCCAGAGAAATTCCTCTCTCCAAATTAAATGTTCTCTAGCTCAAAATTCAACAACTTCCATATCAGATGATGTGTCTTTCCTTATGTCTAATATATTCTTCTTTAGTTTACATCATTACTTGGTAAATATATTACAGTATGCTATTTACTTTGGTCTATGGTTTCAAAACTTTACATGCATTCCTTCCCTGTTGGATCGATCTGTCTGTCTATCTATCCAGTAATTCTGAGTTTATAGTACTTTCACAGAATCACAGACTATCAGGGTTGGAAGGGACCTCAGGAGATCAATCCACAGACAGATTTTTACCCCAGTTCCCTAAATGGCCCCCTCAAGGATTGAACTCTCAACCCTGGGTTTAGCAGGCCAATGACCTTTCAAAGTCCCTTCCAGTTCTAGGAGATAGGAATAAGTACTTTGCTAAGTACCTTCACCCCATACAGTCATGTATAATATGACATATTGTAAATGGGGTTTATAATTCATGTTAATTATGGTTAATTACATCACTGCCCTTGTCTTTTCAAAGTACACTACTGTAGCTCTTGAGAATCCTTAACAGCAGTTATCAACAACCTTTATATGTCTTTGACCCTTAATTGAGTGTTTTTAAAGATTTGTGACCACTTCTATTTTCCTTGATCTTATTAGGGAGAGATGTCTACAAAGAATTATTTAAATGATTGAGGTTTGGCTGTTTCACACAAATCATTGAGATCATAAGTGGATCATTTTATGTGAGGTATAAACAAAATTTAAAACAGAATGATAACTTACCAGACAGTATATTCCTTTTCTTTGATCTTTTTTGTTCTGTATTTAATTATGATAACAAAAACACAGGCTTTTTAAGTTCTGCAATCTTTACAAAACATCTTTCTTTTATTTATTTGGTGACTTTAGTAGTTTGAGAATGTTTCAATAACAACTTTAATTCTATAGATTTATTCCAGTAACAACAGAGGTTTGTGACCTTTACTACTTGCCTTGTATGTTCTTTAAAAGATGTGCAGATATAAATTTTTTTTTATTGCTTAAGAAAGAAAAAGTTATTCTTGTTTTTTCCCCAACCCCTGCCCTTACTAAATAGAGGAAATGTCCCAAATTGCACGAGGAATCAGTCCTCTAAGTGTGTAAAGATATGTCTTAATAATGCCTCCCATTATCTCAAACATCAACATTGCTATACAGGTACGGTACTCTACATAGCCTGAAGATATGTCATAGGCTGTCATCTTGTCAGCTGGCATAAATTAAGCAAAGTTAGTTTTGGTAAAAACAAAACAAAGTTGGTTTTCAATGAAAGTTCATAAATGCCAAACTAGTGTAACTGGATGTTTGTGAGAATTGATACGGAGATACAGAATCTTTCATCACTAGTCTTTCACCACTGTTCAGATATAACCCTATATGAGTAGCTTTCAAAAATCATAATCATTTCATGACTGTTGGTGACCTAAGTAAAATGAGTTCATAGTTTCCTTATAATTGCCCACGAGTGTCTCAAGTAATGCCATTCTCAGTAAGGAGGAAATAAGTTATTGGACATGGAGACTGAAGTTCTATCTCACAGTTTAAGGCTAAGGCACGGTTAATAGAGCAGTGGGTCTAAGTCATACTGCCATTGACTTTGCATTAGATCTTATATGGATAAACAGAAGGCTTAAGTCTCCCGGGCTGGCAGTCCACAAGCACTAAAATTATTTAAAATTTAAGAAACAGCCCCCAGTGTAGGTGCTGCGGTCATGGTGATTATTTGGTAGGGGAAGCTATGGTGATAAGGGTATCTTCTTTTGAGTAAAATTAAAAAGAAAAAAACCACTACATAGACCCCTGAACACACATGACACTTTTAACTAGGAGTTACGTAGGAGTGTCAGCACTGATATCTCAGCAAAGTGGCATGCTAGCCATTTAAATTGCAAACTACCTGTTGTTTCACTATATTTGATGCTGTAAGTTAATCACCATTTTCCAGACCTAAATTATTGTTAGGTGCTGCTGATTTAAACTTGTCTTTGCTGCATTTAAACTTGTGTTGCATTTCAGCTGGCGGTCTCTTGTTCAGCAGGTGTGTGTGAAATGCTGTTTAGACTCGGATCTTCTAGGTAAAAAGTGCTACTTAAATTTATAGAATTATTATTCATCAGTATGTGGGAGTTGATGTACTGTAAACCATTCCAAACACCAAGCTCATTTGCCACATCCATGTATAAAACTATATGTAGGTTAAGGAAGAGGGAGAGAAATCTAGCTAAATTGTCTTTCTTATGAGTGCAAAGCCCAGAATTGTAAGGAAAGTAACCCAAAAAATTTCATATGCAGTGATATTGTAGCCATGTTGGTCCCAGGATACTAGAGAGCAAGGTAGGTGAGGAAGTATCTTTTATTGGACCAACTTCTGTTAGTGAAACAGACATGACTATGAGCTTATTCAGAGCTCTTCATGTCTGGGAAACGTACAGAGTGTCACAGCTAAATACAACGTGGAACAGATAGTTTAGCATAAGTAGTTAACATTGAAAGTGAAATGCCCACTAACACCCCTGCAGTTACAGGGAGGAAAGAAAGGTGGGGGTGGGGAAGGCAGCTTGGGGGGCATAGTTAGTCAATTATAAATTGTTGTAATAAGCTGTAAATCCAGTTTGTCTATTCAGTCCATGATTTTTAGTGTCCTGCAAAGTTATGAATTTAAGCTCCCAGGCTTTTCTTTTGAAGGTGTTGTGCATGTTTCCTTTGAGGATGATGACTGAGGGGTCAGATATAGAATGATCACTTTGTGAAAGTTGTTCATCTACAGGTGGTGTGGTGTTTTTATCTTTTATCATTTTTCTGTGTGAGTTCATATGAGATGATAGTGCTTGTCTGGTTTTACCCACATAGTTATTACTGGGGCATTGAGTGCACTGGATGAGGTACACCACGTGTTGTGAGGCATGTGTAGGACCCATGGATCGTGAAAGGTGTGTTGTGAGGGGTTGATCATCATAGCAGTGAACCTATGTCCGTAGGTTTTGCATCTCTTCTTCTTTCAGGGTCTGGTGCCTTTTTGAGTTGGTATCTCCTGGTTTGTGGGGAGCTTGCTTCTGATGATGAGCTTGGAGAAGTCATCCTAGTACCCATGGCTGTTCCTATGATTTGGACAAAATGTTTGTTGTTGAATGTAAAATTCTTATGAGTGAGGATAAAATGGATGAGAAAAGAATGCCAACAGGAAGGGCAAAGTTGTCCAGTGCTCAAAAAAATTTCCACAAAGACCTCCCACCCCAAATTAGTGATATAGACCACTGGCAAGAAAAGGACTGTTGAAGATTGTGATTACTAAGGTGAAACTGATAAAATGTAACCTGGCTAAAAGGAAATGTCCCAGTAGGGAATTTCCTCTGTCTCCCACCCTCCAGGAAAGTGGTGCACAACAAATCAAGATCTGAGTGTAGTGTAGCTATTGTGGGCATTCATGCTGAGTATTAATGGGACAGTCCTTGGCTTGGTATGATATGAGGAAAGAGGACATATCTAAATTAGCCAGGACACAAACCATTTAGCACTTTGCAGGTGAAAGCCAACAATAAAAATTGCAGCCAAAAATCATGTCAAGCACTCTCTTGTAGGAAATACCATGTAATAAACAGTCACATTCTGCCCTAATTGAAATGTCCAGACAGTTTGAATAGTTTAATCTTGATGAGATAAATATATCAGTAAATTCTTTGCAGAACACAGATGATAAAGTACATTCTTGGCAGCCACTGCTACCTGAACAGCAGCTAAGAACCAAGCAAAGCACCTGTGCTGTAAACCTGAGAAACAAATGCTAGGTATATCCTTTATTTCTTTTCTCATGTAATTATGATGGCTGCAATCTTGGCAGACCAGGGGATTAAACTGTGGACCTCCAGAGCTAAAAATCTAAAGCTCACTCACTTGGGCCTCATCTCCATCACATTCAT
Source organism: Chelonoidis abingdonii (assembly GCF_003597395.2). Lineage (NCBI taxonomy): Eukaryota > Metazoa > Chordata > Testudines > Testudinidae > Chelonoidis > Chelonoidis abingdonii. The sequence goes on along the minus strand of NC_133774.1, from coordinate 69,739,186 downwards.
CTCCTCTAAGGATTGGGGACAAAGGGAGACCTGTAATACACACCAGATGATTACATGATCTCTGTAATGTCTTCTGGTCACTTCACTCAGCACATAAGCATAACCTAACTCAAATCTAGGTTGAGTCTCGTCAGTGTCCCAGTCCTGGTTAGGCACTGTTATGACTGAGGTAAATCGTACTGGATTGATTAGATGAAATGGAGCTGTAGAGCTTTGTGTCATCCATATTCTGAAGACACTGCAGCCCATACCTCCCTATTAGCCCTGCTAGCAGCCTCATACATCAGCTAAACAGGAGAGGATGACAGAATTAAAACTGGTGAAACCAACAAAAGAGAATTCTTGGTGCAGATGAAGATCATCTAGGATCTTGCTAAGAAAGAAAAGAATGGAGCTACTCTCATCATTATGTCAACAAAACCACATGGTCATGTTAAAGATAGTAGATATATATAACAGAATCAGCACTGATGCCTGATCATTGTGCACAGCCAGAAAGAAATTATCTTGAGCCAGGATGTAATAATTATTTCCTTAACTGATGCTGGAAACTTGCTTTCCAACAGCAAAATATTGATTCCAAAAATGCCCAAAGGCATGCCTTCATCAGACAAGACAGGCAAGTATCCAACTTGCATGTTACAACCTGAATGTGCTCTGGGACCTCCAGAATCTGAGAGTAACAGCGACTGAAAATCCTCTTAGAAAACAGAAATGGTGCTAATAAGAAGGGAAAATATTTGAAGACCTTGTCAAGACTCAGACCTCGCCAGTGTCCAATGTCATTAGACCACAGATCATCAAGTTTGCGTGAAGCCGTAGGCTTTTGCTGGACTCATCACCACTCCAGGAGTAATAGACTCTCAAATTGCTACTGTAGTGAGAAATTTTCAATCGATGACTTACCAGGAAACTGCATCTTTTTTTTTTCAGGAGAGGACCAGCAACTTTCATGCTAAATTCATTCTGTAATGCCAGAGGCTGAAGGTTACAGGTGTCAAAAGAAAACTGAAGTTGGTGTAGAAGATGTATCATATATAGCAAAACAGTGGTAGACATTGCCTCTGCTTTGTAAACTCATTGGTTCTCCATTCATTTCAGAACAGAATTCAAAGATCTGGTCCTAACCTATAAAGCCCTTAATGAACTGGTAAAGGTGAATAAAGAAAATGCCATTTGTTCTTGACTCTTACTTTTCATCATAATATGGTCCAGTTCTCAGATACCAATCTACTAAACATCTTGTAAAAAACTGAAATATAAAGACTGATAGAAACATAAGCTGAGAAACCTCTGCATTGTCACCAATAGACATGATTCTGCTACCATGCAGACAGATCAGTATGAATCTGAGTGATCCTATCTGCAAAATAATTTTATGGTATTTAGATGTTGGTTGTAATTATTAGAACTGGGAGCACTGGCTGTTGGGAGTCTGAAAGGACAGGAAACAGGAAGGAGGGGAGACGAGTTGAGGAGACAGAGTGAGAGTTACAGGGGGTGCAGAAGCAACTTGGTAAAGAGGTTTCCACTTTAAAAATAAAGTCCTGTTGAAGTTTGTTAGTACCTTGCTTGGTTGATACAACAAATTTAAGCTTATAATTTAATAGAACGAGGTTACTTATGCATCCAAAATGAGTTCTGCTTTCCCTGTCTTTGAGCAACAAGGTTGTCTGTCTGTCCTGCAAATAATCAACTACCTAACTGTTTTGGGCTTCAAATTAAACAGCATAAACTATAATTTCATTAGGATTTAGAGAGAGACTAATATTTCTCAAATATCCCAATCGATATTTCCTAGGTATAGCCTAGGTAAATAGTAACCACACTGAATTAGATTTTGAATAATATAAAGCAGCTTGCTGAAGGTTGGGAGTATTGTTTGCTCCTACTGACTACCAGACATCAGCAGAGTTGTTTACTGTCTAGGGGAAAAAGTAAGCACAAGCTTTTGTTTTCTTGATACTTATTTCTTCTCTGATTTCACAACTTTGTACGTGTAGCTTGCTTTGACTCTAACAGAACCATTTTACCACAGGAAAAGTGAGAACTGATGGGTTTCCCATTTTAGTGACTTAGAGTGCTTTATTAATAATTATTTGGAAGTTGACATTTCCTCAGAATAGGCTGTTTAGTCGCAGGGTCCTTGCCTGAAATTGTCTACCTGCCAATGAGCAGAAGTACAATCCACAAGAATTTGTTAGCCTATCTAGCACCTAGATTTTAACTGATTTACATAAGAATGGTCCATCTAGCTCAGTATCCTATCTTCCAACAGTGGCCAATGCCAGATGCTTCAGAGGGAATGAACAGAACTGGCAATCATCAAATGATCCATTCCCTCTCATCCACTCCCAGCTTCTGTCAAACAGAGGCCAGGGATACTCAGAGTATGTATCCCTGCACATCCTGGCTAATAGCCATCGATGGGGCTATCCTCCAGAAAGTCATCCAGTCCTTTTTTCTTAACCCGGTTATCATTTTGACCTTCACAATATCCCCTGGCAAAGAGTTCCACAGGATGAACTGTGTGCTGTGTGAAGAAGTACTTCCTTTCATTTGTTTTAAACCTGCTGCCTATTCATTTCATTGGGTGACCCCTAGTTCTTGTGTTAAGTGAAGGAGTAAATGACACTTTCTTATTTACTTTCTCCATACCAGTCATGATTTTATAACCTCTATCATATCCACCCTTAGCTGACTCTTTTCCAAGCTGAAATGTTCCAGCCCTATTAATCTCTCCTTGTATGGAAGCTGTTCCATATCCCTAATCATTTTTGTTGCCCTTTTCTGTACCTTTTACAATTCCAATATATCTTTTTTCAGATGGAGCAACCAGATCTGCATAAAGTATTCAAGATATGGGTGTACCATGGATTTATATAAAGGCAATATGATTTTTCTGTCTTATTATTTATCCCTTTCTTAATAATTCCCAACATTTTGTTAGTTTTTTTTAACATTGAGTGAATGTTTTCCGATTTTTTTCTTGAGTGGTAACAGCTAATTTAGACCCCATCATTTTGCAGTTCTCCATTGTGCATTATGTTGCATTTATCAACACTGAATTTCATCTGCCATTTTGTTGCCCAGTCACCCAGTTTTGTGAGATTCCTTTGTAATTCTTTGCAGTTTGCTTTGGACTTAACTATCTTGAGTAGTTTTGTATCCTCTGCAAATTTTGCCACCTCACTGTTTACCCATTTTCCCAGATCATTTATGAATATGTTGAACAGCACTGGTCCCAGTACAGACCCCCCCCCTCCCAAGGAACACCACTATTTATCTCTCTCCATTCTAAAAACTGACCATTTATTCCTGTCCTTTATTTCCCATCTTTTAACCATTTATTGATCCACCTTCCTTCATGTCCCATGACAGCTTACTTTGCTTAAGAACCTTTGGTGAGGGACTTTGTCCAACACTCTCTAAAAATCCAAGTATCCTATATCCACTACTAGATCACCCTTGTCCACAGGTTTGTTGCCCCCTGAATGAATTCTAGTAGATAGGTGAGGTACGATTTCCCTTAACAAAAGCGATGTTTACCCTGTCCCAGCAAATTGTGTTAATCTATGTGTCTAATAGGTGTGTTCTTTACTATAGTTTCAACCAGTTTGCCTGGTACTGAAGTTAGGCTTATTGGCCTGTAATTGCCGGGGTTGTCTCTGGAGCCTTGGCATCACATTAACTATCCTCCAGTCATCGGGTATAGAAGCTGATTTAAATGATAGGTTACATACCACAGTTAGTAGTTCTGTAATTTCTTATTTGAGTTCCTTGAGAATTCCTGGGTGAATACCATCTGGTTCCCTAGTGACTTATTACTGTTTAATTTATCCGTTTGTTCCAAACCCTCCTCTGATGACACCTCAATCTGGACAGTTCCTCAGATTTGTCATTTAAAAATAATGTTTCAGGTGTGAGGATTGCTCTCGCTTCCTCTGCAGTGAAGACTGATGCAAAGAATTCATTTAGTTTCTCAGCAAAGGCCTTATCTTCCTTGAGTGCTCCTTTAGCACCTCAATTGTCTAATGGCTCCATTGATTGTTTAGCAAGCTTCCTTCTTCTGATGTACTTAAATTTTTTTTTGCTGTTACTTTTATAGTCTTTGACTAGTTGCTCTTGAAAATCTTTTTTAGCCTTCCTAATTATATTTATATTTTATATATGGGAATTATTTTGATTCAAGGATACAATCTGTGTTCTTCTGTATCTCATTACAACTACTCAACGATAAAGTTTCCAATTGGGGCAAATTAGTCACACTACCTAAATATAGCTTTAAAAAAACTTATCCTTTGGTTTTCTGTCTAATTAGATAATTTCCCAACAAGATTTTATTATTCATTTTAGGACTTTGGGAAAAGCAGACATTTTTAAATACTAGGCAATATTTAAAATATGTATTTGCAAAACACAATTGGCAACATAATAGGATCACAATATAAAGAAAGAAACTCTCCCTTCCTAGTCCAGGAGAAAATATTTTGCTAGCATCACTTCTGAATTACGAATGTAATTTTATTTCCTATAAAGCAGAGACAGCGTCATCAGGCATTTTTCTCAAGTAATGTACTAGTGATATGAGTACTAGATAGGCAACCTTGTTGAAGGAAATTCTTAACTGATTCATTAATAGGTCCTGAAATCTTGCCTTTAAACATTTTATAAGAGTCACAGCAGCCTGGCTATGCATCATTTCTAGATTTAAAGTGAGTGAAACATCTTACAACTGCGGTACACCTATCAAGATTTATAGTAGTATTTCAATCCAAATCGAGAGCTTTAAGATTATACAGAAATTTCATATCAGTTTTAGGTGTGGGATACTGAACTTCATATAAGATTTGTATGCCAAACATTTCCAATGTGTTTGTCAGCATTGCATGACATAAGAGTTCGGAGTAATCATTTTGTGAGAAGTGTTTGCCCAGGGTGCTAAGGTGTTTTTGTCTTTTATTGTGTTTTTGTGTGAGTTCGTTTGAGAGAGTAGTGATTCCACTCTATTTAGTTAAAACTCCCTTGTTTCAAACTGGAACAGGTACAGAAAAGGGCTACTGTGATGATCCGAGGAATGGAAAACCTGTCTTATGAAAGGAGACAGAAAGAACTTGGCTTGTTTAGCCTAACCAAAAGAAGGCTGAGAGGAGATATGATTGCTCTTTATAAATATATCAGAGGGATAAATATCAGGCAGGGAGAGGAATTGTTTAAGTTTAGTACCAATGTGGACACAAGAACAAATGAATATAAACTGGACACTAGGAAGTTTAGACTTGAAATTTAGATGAATGTTTCTAACCATTAGAGGCGTGAAGTTCTGGAACAGCCTTCCAAGGGGAGTAGTGGGGGAAAAAGACATATCTGGCTTCAAGACTAAGCTTGATAAGTTTATGGAGGGGATAGTGTAATTTTGGCAATTAATTGATCTTTGATTATTAGCAGGTAAATATGCCCAATGGTCTGTGATGGGATGTTAGGTGGGTTGGGATCTGAGTTGCTACAGAGAATTCTTTCCTGGGTGCTGGCAGGTGAGTCTTGCCCACATGCTCAGGGTTTAACTGATTGCCATATTTGGAGTTGGGAAGGAATTTTCTTTCAGGGAAAATTGGCAGAGGCCCTTGAATTTTTCCACCTTCCTCTGCAGCCTGGGGCCCGGGTCACTTGCTGGAGGATTCTCTGCACCTTGAGGTCTTTAAACCACGATTTGAGGACTTCAGTAACTCAGACATAGGTTAGGGGTTTATTACTGGAGGGGGTAGGTGAGATTCTGTGGCCTGCATTGTGCAGGAGGTCAGACTAGATGACCATAATGGTCCCTTCTGACCTTAAGTCTATGAATCTATGTTCTGCACTATTTATTTCTGAAAGGGTGCAAAGAAATAAAATTCTGGGGGGTTGGGTTCCATTTCTGTGAGGCACAATCAGTAACAGTAATTGGCCCAATTATGGTAACGATTTTACAGTAGAGTCCAACTCAGCGGTATTGATGGGTGAACCTGAATAGAATTGGTTAAGATAAGGATTTAGAATTTTAGTTGCTTTCTAAAGCTTCACCAAATTTATTTGGTCTGGAATTTGAGCTGTGAATCTAGTGAGAACAGAGTTTCTTGTGAAACTCAGCCTAGAAATAATGTGCATATTTTTTTAACAGCGAGGGTAATGAGCCATTGGAACAACTTACCAAAGGCTGTGGTGGATTCTCCATCATGGGAAATTTTAAAATCATGAATGGATGTTTTTCTAGAAGAAATGCTTTAGTTCAAGCACAAGTATTGGAATTGAAGCAAAAATTAATACAGGGAAATCCTATGTGTTATGCAGAATGTCAGATGATGAATGCAATAGTCCCGTCTGGGCCCTAAAATATCTGAATCTATGAAAGTGTTCAGTGTGGTCTGAAGTAGCACCTGGGATGGTACTCTGGGTGCTTAGGTACAGGTCCTTGCTGAGACCTGAGCTGTATGAACACAGAACATTTTGATTAGTTTTCTTAAAACTTCAAAATGTTATGTGTTGGGTGAAGGTTTCTGTTCATTCTTATTTCATTAAAAAAATGCACTCCACTCTTCTAGAAGAATATGTATTTTAGAAAAGCATTTTTAAAGGTTCAAGTATAATGCAATACCCTTTATAGATAGTTTCTGCACATTAAACAAGATCATTTTACTTGCTGTAGAGAACAGCTGGTTTTGAGTATTCTGTTTACTAATATGCCAGAAACAAGATGACACAAAAGCATTTAACAAAAAAACAAAAACTCATCATCACTGATTCTAAATTATTATTATATATGAAGGCCTCTTAAACTCTTGCGCCACAAAGAGGTCTGAAGTAAACTGTCATAATCCTTAAGATGCAGACTAGTTGTAGCCATGCTGGTCCCAGGATATTAGAGACACAAGGTGGATGGGTGATATCTTTTATTGACCCAACTTGTGTTGGTGAGAGAGACAAGCTTTCGAGCCACACAGAGCTCTTTCTTGAAAGCTGGTCTCTCACCAACAGACGTTGGTCCAATAAAAGATCTTATCTCACTCATCTTGTCTCCCTAATAATATGTAACAGGCAGAAGGAAGTGGAACCAACCATGTTAGGAGAGGTTCTGTGCCTGGGCAGAGTTTAAAGCTGCCTGTCCCTACTTTTATTAGGGAAGAGTTTTGTCTATCATTTTCAGGAGTGAATCTCTTTTGCACTCATAGGAAATGATGCACCAATGGTTAATAGATCCCTGAATCTTTCTCCATGTATGAGATCAAATAATTATACTTGGCACTTAGAAAATGCCTTTCATCTAAAGATCTCAAAGCCCTTTTCAGCATGAATTATCCTCACTGTATAATTCCCATTTTACAAATTAAATCAAGCCAAAGGGAGGTGAAGTGTTTTACCCAAATTCACAGTTGCTTGCAAAGCTAGAAATACAATCCAGATATCGTGACTCCCAAGTCCTGGCTCTAATCCCTATTCAGTGCTCACCACTAAAATTTTTACAGTTTTGCCATTACAAATAGGTAATATTACCATCGTTTTCCTTATATTCATGCGTGGGGAATGCCATAATGTGTGAATTATGTGGAAAGGCATTTGTTCAGATTGTGGTGGTGACAACTGTATCTTGCCATCTCCCAGATGTAACACAGAGTCATCCATTTAAATCATAAATAAAATTGACCAAAGTGCAAGTAGTATGCAGGTTTCTCAAGAAAGCACTAAAGAGCATTTAGTCCTGACCTTAAGCAACATAAATCTAAATTACTAAAGAGCAATCTTGTACTTAAAAGGAGATCTTGTTTAAATCCGTTATCAACAGGCATATAGAAAAAGTGGAGGGGTTGGGGGGGTGCTCTTTGAGCAAAATAACCTGGTTTCCTTTTTAAAATCCTTTAGAGGGCATAATAATTAAGTGCTTTATTGTGTTTTTTAAAACATAGTCTGGGAATGTGGGTGGGGAAGTGCACCATCCTGGCAGCAGTTCCTTAGAGCCTGATTTCCATGTCACTTACACTAGTCTACTCTTATTTACTTCTTGGTTTACATCAGCGTGAGAGGCGAATCAGGCCATCTGGCATTCATGGAGACATAATACCTTGATGAACGACGAAGGAGCAGCCAAGTGTGCCATGAGCATTCTATCTACAGTGGCTGAGTTTTGCAGGTTGGCATAGAATGAAGAGACAGGCCATGCCCTGTCCCACTCTGGCCCCTTTGGTAATTCTAGCACTGGTAACTCTTAAGAGATTCTCCTGATGCTTGTACTTTGGAAATGCAAGAACTGAGATGTTGGCTGTCACTTACCCCGGGTGGAAAGAGAGGCCCATAACGCACTCTTCCTCCCTTCCCTCTTCTGTATGTCCATGCAGGGCTAGCCCCTACCTAGCCTCATGTTACGTCCTTGTCATTTAACCTAATAATATACAATAGCAAAACTAAAATGTTTAAAAAGGAAGGCATTATTTATTTGTTCAGTATGAGCAAAAGTCACTGCTGGCAAAAATTTTCCAACTCTATTGTAGTCAGTGGAATTGATTGCTCTTGTTTATTCAGTGGAGATATTGGCCCTATGAATTTAAGATGTGACACTTGAAGTTCTTGCTATTAAAAATCTTGATGGCCTCTTTTCATGTCTCATCCATGTTTCAAAAGCTTCTAGAAAATGGATAAAATGTAGCATTTAATTGTCTTGCAATCTCTAGCATCCCTAGTTGTGGACTTTTCTCTCAAGGTACATCCAAACAAGTCCTAAATCTTTGTTTTCCACAGTTGCTGCTATTCTGTAAATCTGTTGTAACAGCACCTACTACTTCCAGTCAAGTGGGAAAGCCACCATCAGTACTATTAATGTGTAGGCCTGTAAGGAGAATGACTGCACCACAACTAAAGGTGGGGCAGAATTTATGTGGACTTACCCAAAGAAAGACAGCTCTGCTTTGTGGTTGGGGGCAGGGGGAGAGAGAGAGAGAGAGGAAGAAGGTCAGAAACTGCTGCAAAAGGTGCTCGGTGGTCAACTTTGCAGCAATGACTTACCCCCTACCCCTACTCTTAGGAATGTGGGTGGGGCAAGTCTCTATGTGAAAGCAGCAAGGAAGCCAGCACGACCCACCCTCCCCTAGTAGGCAGCAAGTAGAGGCGAATGGCAGGCTGGGTTTGGACCTGCTGTGGGCATTACGCTAGTCGTCCCTTTTAAAGGGCGGCTGGGAAAGAGTTTTTCCCACACCACCAGAATTTGCTTCGGTGGAGTGTGGTTTTTTTGCCTTCCTCACAGTGGGTGTGAGGATGGACCTTTTCTGGTGAATAGAAAAGGTGGTAGGCCATATGTCGCAACTTATTTTGTAATATTAGGCTGATGTTCAGTGCACGTACTCCATAGGGAGAGCAGGCAGTGACCAGATAAATGGCCTGGTAAAGGACTTAAAAAGAGGTTCTCGATAAAGAAACAGAATTTCTCGATAAAGAAACAGAATAGGTGAGGGGGTTCAGGGACTCACCCTGAAGGGAGTGCCCCCCCTCCGTTCTCATAGCCCTCCTTAAGCCTCTTGTGAGGCTGATGGATGCTAAGGTCCAAGCCATGGGGAAGCTGGGGGACTTGTATAGAAACAAAGGGGTGCTGGTGGAAGCCCTGGAGAATTGATTTGAATAAGCATGGGTTTGCCTGCATTGTACACTTTATCTGCCAGGTAGTCCCAGACATCTATAGAATAAAGCTGTGGCCTGATAAAAACCCATAACAAGTCTCCTGTCCTCCTTGTGGTATACCCAGACAGTGAGACAAATAGCCGACTATCCCCTTCTTTTCTGTTTCTCAGTCCCCTAGATTAATACAAATCAGTTGCTAGTGTTCCACACAGTTAGAGCGGCAAAAATTCTAAAGACATTTAATTTTAAAAACTACTAGAAATTTGAAAATAATTGCACATTCGGATGTTGTTTTGAATCTCATCAAGCCATATATTAATGTGTCTCTAGTGGCATGATTTCTTTTCACACCTCTGCAGTAGCTGAAACTCAGTTCTTTTAAGTGAGATCTCCTAACCAGTGTATGGCAGTTCCAATTAGCTTCTCTTGGGCCTGAAGTGCATCACAAACGGTAACAATGTCTCCTAGGAACACTTTTATTGCAAGTACTGTAGTCATATATCCTCATTAGTTCCTTTAAATTGTCATTAATGCCATGTTCCAAGCTTTTGAGAAGTAGACCAAAACCAGAAAAACTAGGTATCTATGTAGAATAGACAATTATTTTTCATAATTAAAGACTCCTTTGAATGCCTTGGATAGTTTTGAAGCTTACACAGTTTAATTTATTAACCATTACCACTCACGTAAGTCAGAGGATTTAGTGATTTGTTGCCTAGAAAAAGAGAAGAAATATTTTGTCATGGCAGATGATTCGTTTTCTAAATTTGTGATTTTTTTAAACATTATTTTTATTCTTTAAATTTTGCACAAACTATGAGCAAAATAAGAAAAACGTAAAGTGTTTAAACATGTTGTGTGTACTTTTATATGGGTACCATCAAAACCAATAGACCTCAATTTTTGCTTTGGTCTGAGTGTGTCCAGATCATGCTGTTTTTCTGCTACACTTGTCAGCGCAGTTCTTGAGCGGATGACAGTTTTTGGAGACTATTGCCCTTGCAGACACTCTAAAGGAATGATTTTTTCAACATTTCATTACTCTTCCTGCTTGTGCATGTAGAATTGAGAAGGGCTGAGTAAAGATAGCACAATATGCATGTGCACTGTTGCACACTATCTCCAGGGTTTGTCAATGGTGGTCCTTCTAATCTAGGAAGCTGAGATTTTAACAGTATTGCAATTGTTTTTTGTCAAATTCTCATACTTTCCAGAAATATGAAGACATTTTTAACTGATAGGTGTAAGAGGCAGTTTTGATCCTGCCATCCTGAGAACACCACTGAACTTTGGGAGTTTGAAACTCCATTCATCATCACGTTAGTGAACAGATCCTGGTTGCCTACAAATTCATGACACGTTTCGTATTGTAACACTTCATATTTACATTAGTTATGTTCTTCCTCTGCAAAATATTATTTGATTGGTTTTGTACTGTGAAATCATTTTGTGCTATTTGTCTTTTCCTGGGCTCTGTACATTTACTTGTTCAGGATACCAACTTTATCAAATTTGATAAAAACTAACTGCATATCAGACTGTCAGAGAGTAGTCTTCATAAAACTTATGGTGGATGTGGAAAAGGCTTGGCAAGATGGCACAAGGTCTTTTCCTTGTCAGATTGAGTGAATGAATAATTACACCCCTCCCCCAAAACTCATGATTTATAGTTCATTCTTCATGTGAAATTTTTCATGCATTAGATGGTTCTAAAGAGTTCTCCTTCTTTAGAAAAGTCATAACTCAACTCAGAAGATTATATTTTTAGTGGGCTCAGTTCCTGAGTATCTTGTTTACTATTCTGTAAGCTCTACTAATTGAATTTGATTAGGAACAATTCATAGTTGTGGTTATAAAATTGAGGGGCTAGGGTGCTCAAAAGAATTTGTACATGCCAAGTGTATTTTCATAGTCTGGGGGGAAAAAAATATTATCATTATTCCAAGACTCACTCCTATTTCCAAAATGTTTGCTCTTTCTGTAAGTAAATTGACATTAAATAATGAATTGTTCAAAATAATATTTTTTAAAAATCTAACGTTTTATGAAGATTGGTGCAAATCAGCCAGAGTATAAACTTAATGTCTTAAAAAGACAGATATGGCTACAATCTGGGGTAATTTTTGATGGATTATAGCAAACAGACTAAATATGACTTGATCCTTGCTTTGTAGAAAAGGTTAATATCATTTGGTGCTTTTACCCTTTTTCTTTGATTTCATTTTTAACAATGATTAATAAAGGTAGAGGCAATGAATTACAACTACTTTCCCCTCTCCCTTTCATATTGTAAGGGACTTGTTCACCAACATAACTGTAATATGTGTTCTTTCCCATACAAGTTGATTAGTATGTGGGGGAAGCGATTTAAAGTGTTTTTGATATCTCTACAAATTAATTTACATGTGGGTGAGCTACAGAAGGGAACTAAAAGTGCAAATTAAATGGTGGCGCATAGCAGGCAGCTGACAGCGAATTTAAGCATTTCTATAGTATCGTTCTAGCTATGTTAAAGATTGCATGATCTCAAATAAATGTGTGATCAATTAATTTATATGGATGCCGCAGGTGATTCAGTGTTTTCATAAAACAAAAAATGGGCACATTTTGACAATGGGTTTTATATATTCAAATGTAGTGCAATCAGCTGAAAATTGTGAAAAATTCACTCGGATTATAGAAAGTTGAACTGTGTTTTCAATTTAAATTCTGTGGAGTTGCTCAGAAAACCTTAGAGGATTCCACAAGCCATGCAATGGGGGTTCATCTCTCACAATTAGAATAGCACAATTGGGGAAAATTAAGGAATAGGCAATATATGCAAGTCCCTTGGGTCCTACTTAGTGAACTCATGTGATTATGTTAAAATTTAAGCTTTCATTAAAAATAATGCAATCTCATATTTATGCTCATGGAGGAAAGTTTGAAAATATAAACTGAGTATAAATCAGTGCAATGCATCTGCCTGAGTCTTCAGTCAACCTGAAAAACAGTTCTGAGAAACATAAATTGCCTCCAGAATTGGGTGCTCCTGATACTGCCCTTCCAAGAGTGGAGGAGGGCACTGACAACCATCACAGTCCAGGATTTTGTGGGGAAGGGGACCTTCACTGCCATTACCCAGTCATGGCTCTGCTGATATTGATGTTGGCATCAATACCCATACAGATTCTTAAATGAGTGGGGGCTGAGACTTCCCTCTTCTGCAATAGACCACAACCTCCCTAAAATCAGGAAGTGGTGGGGAAGTCCAGCCTACCCAAAGAGGGCTAGTGGTGGGAACCCCAGAAACCTCTCCTAATGCCATTCCTAAGACATGTGGGGCCATGACATGGTAGGAGGAAGCCATTTAGGGCAATGGATTGCCTTCACCTGGCCTGAACATGGCGTGTTAGCAATGTTTCATAATTGACAACAAAATGAAAAACTAGGTTGTTTCTTTGGTTTGACTCTCTTCAGGTAGTAATGTTAAAGATTAATTTATAATGCTGTGTGCTTGCCCAGTTAATCTTCTCTTGGTAAACACCTGACATAATTATAAAAAATTCTAAACCTTGTAGAATATATTATTATGTCTAATGAGATGTAAATATTTTTTTCCAAAATTAGAAGTTGGCTCAAAGTGTAGTGTATATAAACATTTTCAAATTAGGATTGGAACTTCAGTTCTCTGCCTCCTGATTTACCCCATAAATATTAATAGACAACATATCAAAATGTTCCTGTTAATTAAAAGGGCTGTTCAGCTTTTAATGATATCTAATTTGCAGATGTATGGTAGACTGCAGGTAGTTCTTGTTAAAATGTATCTAGTTTCAGTTTGTAGGAGGATCATTTTCTTTTTATTCAGATTACGGATGTGTGCAGTAAAACAGTATTATCATGGAATACAATACAAAGTTTTACATTTATTTGTCTTAAAAATCAATCATTTTTGTGCCACCTCACAAAGGCAACAAATTCCTCTCCCAAAATGAAGTCCTCCAAAAATGTAAATGCATTTCATAAACCTTATAGAATAAGAAGGTTTAACTGTTTATGTAGTTTCTGATTTGTATAAAAGTAACCCGATGAACTTGCATGGTTCAAAGAAATGATAATGTGAAAAGAGTTGGTCTCAGTCCAGTTCCCAGAATGAAAATCACCGCTACAGTTGATGCTAACAGGTGCCCTTGTTGGCAGTCTCAGTAGAGAATACAAGAACTAGAATGGACATGGAGACTGTATTATCCTCTCTCCCCTAGAATTTTTACTTGAAGTCGAGGTTGAGATGCCATGGTAAGAAAGTTTTCAGTCTTTCTACCTTTGTGTTCTCTGCTCTGTGGCTGAAAAGAGGACTTCACTCTCCAGTACTGCCACTCTGACAACTTTCCACGTACTATGTTCACCCAATTTTAGAAAGGAAAGTGGAAAAATTATTAAAAATGTGACCTGATGGATGATGTAAACATGGTGAAGGAAATCAAGGTCAAAGCGACCTCCACAGGCAGTTTAAAAAAGTAGGTTTTGGTTCAGGATTTGAGGAGAGGGAAGGGGACAGACAACACTGAAAGTATGTGATGCTGTTATCACTGTAAATTCTAACAGCTATTCTGATTTAAGAAATCAAATTGTCAGCATCAACAATAAAATCAGGTTGGGGAATATTCTGCTTCTCCCGCTGCTGCTGTGTGGAGTGTGTTCCTGAGGGTATAAATGTATTTCCCCCCTAAAGATTATGAAGAATTCAAGAATACATATTTTCACTTTAAAGTTAGCAAATATTTTTATCCTGAGTAATGCAGCTGGATTGACTTGGGAGCTGTAGCAGTCTATTGGGTCAATGACCTGCAAATTAAAGAGGACCCATTCTGGCTCTAAAGGAATCATTACAATCTATCTTCCTAAAAATCCTCTTTTAAAAATGTGTCTATGTAGAAAGTTACCCACTCAACAGGCTATCACAGCTAGTCTAATGAGCAACGAATATGTTTTAAAATTAGCAGGACAAAAATACATTTTATGGTACTTCATTACGTGATTGATACTGTGTAAATAATACAGTTGTAAACATAACATATAGAGAGAGATGAATCCAGATTTAGTTATAATTAAATTATAAAGGATAAACATATATTTTACAATATATTTAGTTCTTATTTTCCTTTTTTTTGTACTTACAAGTTAAAGACTGAGAGAAGTCACAGATAAAGAGCTGTTTAATTATATAGTTGTGACAGACCAAACAGAAATGTAGACATTCAAACCCCATTCTCATAAATTAGACCTTCTGTAGCAACATATTGGAACACAAATGGTACATGCTATTTCATGACCTGATGAATGCTGATCTCTGCAATAATCACTGTAGAGACATAAAACCGAATTTCAGCCCGACATTTATAATGGCTGGTATAATCTATGTCGCTATTGTAATGTAGCTTACACTTTTTGTCTACAAAATCTCTCAAAGCTTAAACATTGCATGAAGCAGATCTTATGCTGATATTTGCACTTAATTTTACAACAGAAACCAAACATTTCTGTAACATTTTCTTTTTTTCCAAATAACCTCTATGAGATATTGTATATTGAAACTGCAGTAATGTATATTTTGAAACCGGTTGTCACAGTCGCACCAGGCTGTTGAGTTTGGGTCCACACAAGTCAGACCATGTGCACTTTTAACCTTACCTTGGTCTGTCTCTTTCTTTGGTCTCTCTGTCACGCTTCCTAGGCACAGACACTGTTATCCCTTCACAGAAGTGGGACCTCATGGTCCAGCTGCCCTAGGCTCTCAGGATAGTGTTGACCTCTCTGCCATAAAACACCCCAGTTCCTTAAGTGCACCCTTTCCCAAAGCTCCAACCCTATAGGCACTCTGGTTTACCATTTACTTCTCCAGGGACATATGATAGTTGAAGCACATGCCAAAATTCCAAAACCAATTGCCCTTGAATTAGACAACACAAGAAATATACAGATCCAGTCAAAATAATAACACCTAGACACATATCCCTGACTCAGTTTCATCACCACCCTCAAGCGTTCTTTTGGCTTATGTTAGAGTCCTCTATGGTGTCCAGCATCCTTCCTTTCTCCCATCCCTGCACATGGCTTCTCTTCCAAAACATGGAGCCTTCTCTCACTCCTGTATCCAGCTTTCTGCTTCTGGTCTCATCTCCCTCTTTCCAAAATGGCCTGTAAGTTAACCTCCCTTTTGCAACTTACAGTCCCCTTGTCAACCCTCTGATCAGGTGATCATAGGTCCCTATATAGTGATTCATTGCTTTGTTACTGGTACACTGGTTCTTCTGTGCAGCCAACTCTTTGTCCAACTGTGCTTCCATGTAAACAGAAGACCATAAGCGTTTAATGATTCTCCATTGTTAGCACTGTATCGCTACTCCTCGGAATTCCAGTTCAACACAGAGGTAAAAAGACAACAGAGAAGGCAGACAAGCCCTATGTTCAAAAAGGGGTTTGTAGTTTGACAAAAAAATATACAGAGAGCACATAATCTCAAATTGGAATCAATAAATTGTACATGAACACATTCCCCAAATTGTCATACTAGTGATATAAAAATATTCAACATAACTTAATGTTTTGCCTGTCCAGAGCTTTTTGGGACATGAGAATCTTAGTAGTCAAAAATGTGTCTAATTTTTTAGCATTTGAGTTTAAAAGGTGTGCCTATGATAAATTCTATTGAAAGAGTTCTAGGGAAGGTCACAAAAAGAAGAAAGTTTTGTATGATACGTTCAGAATTAGCTTGTGGTGTTACCGTTGTGGATGAGTCCTTATTAATTTAATATGAAATGAATTCTTGCAACTGTGAATTTTATTTTGTATGTATTCCAGATGTGTGGAGGTCATTGCTAAAGAAGGACAGAACCTGAAAGAGCTGTATTTGGTATCCTGTAAGATTACCGACTATGGTATGTAAAATGGCTATTGTTTTTCACCCTTTGTCAAGACTGATCTACTGAAACTTTACATGGATATGTAAAAAGTGAAAATTACCTTGTGATACTTGTAAAAATGTTGTTGTGACACTAGACAGAAGATTCAGAACGAAGAAGTTAGAGGACAGGCACTCTGTTAGATTTCAGAGATCTGCAGATTTTATCCTTCATATAGAATTGACTGAAAAATGTTGATTGATCTCTGTGATGAGAGTTTGAGTGTTGATCAATAAACACTCAGATTTGAATTAATTTGCCTCCTGCTCTTCCTTCTTTCTTCACCCTTAGTTTAAATGGAGATTTGCAGTGTCTAGTAGATATCTAGTCTTTTTAATGAACTCAGACTGGTTCTTCCTTTCAAATCTTGCACTGTTCTGGGATCTGAGAGTTGAAATCAGAGATTATTTTGGCCCAGAAGAGAGACAGGGCCATGCAATGCTAAATTACATCCACTGCACACCTAGTGTGAGAACAGTGACTTGGTGCAGGGGAAACAGTGACCCTGCGTTTTGGGAGAAGAATCCTCCTCAGGATGCAAAATGACAGTGAAGTCACTTTATGGCTACTGCTGCAGTTTCGGGGTTGTAGTAGCCTCTGCTCTGTTTGAAACCCCTCCCTCCCTTCATGTAGTTGCAGATCTGCTAGCCATCCCATATCCTCAAACCTTTCTTCTGTATCTGTCTGGAAGGAATTCTTATAGAGTTCATGGCATCCTGCCGCTCATCCCAACCTAGTGAACTCACATCACCCTCTAAGGCCCTTCTTTGGATGCAGGGGCTGACAAGGGAGCAGTATGACCAAACTAGTGAGGTAGTGGGGAAAGGAAGACAGGTGAATGTATTGGATTGGATTTGAATGGAAAGTGAGAGGAAGTGGTTATGAATAAATGAGACATGGGAAGAGTATTGGGTAGGAGGATGGGTAGGAGGATGGGAGAGTATCTGCATAGGCTTGATTGGTTAGATACCATAATTATCCAAACTGCAGTGTTCCATTAAATATTTTAAGGTTTGCCCATCCCAAAGTTATAAGATTCTGTAGTCATTTTACATCATCCGTGTTCTTGACCTTGTAGTTGTTGAGGCTTTTCAAACAACTTTTGCAAGTGCTACTAATACTAGATTCTGATACTGCTAATAAATTCATTGCCTCAGTAATAGTATTAGTAAATTGTTCAGTATGGTAACTGTGGCACTGAACAATTTTTAACATTATTATTGAATTAGTGTATTATCAGTATTCGCTCAAACATAACCCTCATCACCACTAAGTAAATAAATGTTATGTCAGCCCCCCCCCGACAGCTCCATTCTTCTTGTTTTTTGTGTTAAAAATCATGAGTGATGAGCGCTGTAGCAAAGCAGTGCTCATAAGCACCACTTAGCCATTGTGAGCAACTCAGGAACTCTTACTTAAGTGGGGAAGGAAGGTGCCACTCTCCTTGCAAAGCTCCTGAGGTCCTTAGGGAGAAGGGGGCCTCTCATCAGCAGAGCTCAGTACTGTAGTGCCACAGTAGGATGTGAGAGGAAAGAGAACCAGCCAACCCTTCCCCCGAACACATCCAGCTACATTTGGCAAGTAGGAGAAATCTGCTAGTGATTACTAGGATGATTTGTTGTGGTCTCATTTAAGAAATTTCCCAATGGTCTTATTATGCTATTGATTTCACTATGCATAAGTGTTCAGGCCTCACCAAATGGCAGATGCTTCTCTCTTAGTGGAAGCATGTTATTCTATAAATTTGCAGGATAGGTGTCAGGCAAAATGGAGATTCAGTAATGTCTTAGCCAAATTTTTAGTATCGTATTACACTGACCAAGTTCTGGGAGGAAATGACTATATGTGAACATCCATTCTTGCTTAATCTACCTGGTAGTCTATTGAGGATATTAGCATATGCACTTGGTCCATGTAGGTTTGGTAGATTCAACACACAATGCCTGCTTTTTATATTTAAAATTTGACTATTTGCTAATTGTGACTATACAGATTTCCATATATATTTAGCAAGACACCTGAGAAACACTATTTTCCCAACCAATTTTGAAGATAAAACCAGGATTTTTAGAAAAGACTAAGGAAATTATGGACCCATATTCCATTCAGATTCATTGGAATTCAGATGCATAAATTCCTCAGTCTCCCTTGAAACTCCCAGCCCAGGTCTCTTGATACATCAACGATTAGCTTAATGGAATTGTGACTGCTTGTGTCAAGAGCCTAATTGTCTCATGGTTCAGTTAGTAAAAATGCAAATTCCATAGCTAAACAAAATATTATTGTTATTAGAACAACTTGTTTTAAGCACACCTTAATTTGAGACATCAGACAAGAAAAAGAGATTAGTGCTAATTGTGATTGTTGACCCATAACTAATACCTAATATAGGGACAGATGTATGAAATAATTACATGTACTCTAAGAAAGCTAGACTCTGAAATGTGAGATTTAGCAGTTTTTATTGTCCTGATTTGATTTTGACAATAAGATGTTGTAAGAAAATAAAAGAAGCAATATTGAAAATTTAATACTATTTAATTATTATTTGAAAAATATTACTAAATACAGTGCACTGAAATATTTGCCTTCATATTGAAAGTTAGAAGTCTATTAAAATTCTCTAAACTGTAACGTACGGTCATAGGCAACATTAGTTTATCTGACACATTGCCACCATGGAATTTACTTTGGTGGAATAAAGTACAGAACAATGAGATTAAAAAAATTACTATAGTAGAGGGCATCAGACTCTCTAGGGCTGTGTTTAGACACCAACAAATCTCCAAAACCTGTTGTAGTAGATTTTCTGTTCTCAGTACAGCCACACAGGACTTTTTTTTTTTAATGTTTAATTATATTAGACAAAAACAAAAAAAGGAAACCAAGATGGATTTGAAATAGGCAGCAGATGCCAAAAGTTGTTAACTGCAAAGAAAAAGGAAATATATTGTTGCTTATTGCACTGCTAGAGTTGAGTGTGTCAGCACTTCTATTATAAACTTCTCACAAGTATATAGCTCAGTTGTAAAGTTTTTCCCCATGTTAACACTTACCATATAAAGTCTCAACCTTGTAATAAATTTATTTGTGTGTGATTGATCATGCACACACGAATTTATTACAAGGGCACGTGTGTGTGTGTGTATATATATATATATGAATATGTATAATTGAAAAAACAGCCAAAATTATTTGGCTTTTATAAAAACATACACATCTCTGGTTTTAAAAAGAAAATCATTTTGTCTGTTTTTCAGTTTTACTCTGTATGCTAAAAATGAAGTGTTTTGGTTTGATGTTTCTCTGTCCTTTTTTGACCCAAAAAACGGCTTAATTTAGGGATTGTTTTGTTTTGAAATGCTTATTGAAAATTAGTTATTGATATTTAAAACTTTTCTTCCATTCACTATTAAAATCTAGGGATGTTAACTTATTTCATAATGTTTTTATCTTTATATAATATTAATATAATGCCACATCATAAGACAAATCATTAGGATACTAAATAAGGATTTAAATAAGTACTGTTTTAAATATTTGGCTAGGCATACAATTACTTGACAGAGTTACTAGAGACGCTGTCTGCAACATACATGAATGAACCACTGTGATCTCTGGGCTAAACACCTGTATGAAGTCAAAGCTGACATTATTTCCTCATGCCATTTTACCTTTTTAGAAACAATTATGAATTAAGCATGGACTGTCAGAGTTATCTTTGAATTTCTGCCTTTTGTTTATTTGTGTCTCAACCTTTACTTTATTTAAACTTAGGGGTTTTGTATTTAATCTTTTACTAAGAACTAGTAAGAAAGTTGGACTTTCTAGCTGTGGGGAGACTGTGTGTCAAATGGATTAGGTTGATGTGAAAAAGTATAGCTCTGAGAGAAAGCAGCAATCATATACACAAGTGTGTAACTATCTTTTCAATTTTCCACTCTAATTCTGTAGTTTGATTTCCTGGGTGTTGAGAATTTATTTCTAAGGAATACTTCCAGGAGTAAAATATTACTTATAAGGTTAATGATGGTGCATAGTGCTTGGTACAGAGAAAAACACAAAGGTGTGATTTGTGTTTAGAGATTAAAAGATTTGATGAAACAAGCTGGTGTGAAAGGAGGAGGGTTTCATGATCTCACAACTGTGCTATCCAGGCAGTTACTAAGGCCTGGTCTACACTGCGCGTTTAAATCGATTTAAAGAGCGTTAAATCGATTTAATGCTGTACCCATCCACACTACAATGCCCTTTATATCGATATAAAGGGCTCTTTAAATCGATTTCTGTACTCTTCCCCGACGAGAGGATAACGCGAAATCGATATTGCTACTTCGGAATAGTGTTAGGTGTGATGGAAATCGACGTTATTGGCCTCGCGGAGGTATCCCACCAGTGCACCACTGACCGCTCTGGACAGCAATCAAAAACTCTGAGGCATGGCCAGGTAAACAGAAAAGCCCCACGAACTTTTGAATTCAGTTTCCTGTTTGGCCAGCGTGGAGCTCTGATCAGCAACAGGTGACCACGCAGAGCCATCAGCAACAGGTAACAATGCAGTCTCCTGAGAATCGAAAAAGAGCACCAGCCTGGACCGCACAAGAGGTACTGGATCTGATCGCTATATGGGAGAGGATTCAGTGCTAACAGAACTCCGTTTGAAAAAGACGAAATGAAAAAATATTTGAAAGAATCAAAGTCTATGACGGGAAAAGCCACAGCAGGGACTCAGTGCAGTGCAGAGTAAAAGTTAAGGCGCTCAGACAGGCATACCAGAAAACCAGAGAAGCAAACGAAAGGTCTGGGTCAGGGCCGAAAAATCGCTTCTATGCTGACTGCATGCAATTTAGGGGGCTGCACAACCAGTACCCCACCCTGGCCGTGGATTCAGAGGTCGGGGTTGTAATATCAACCGTGGCTGAGGATTCTGCGGAGGGGAAAGATGAGGAGGAAGAGAAGAGGAGGAAGAGCTTGCTGAAGCACACAGCACTCGTTAGCCCCAACAGCCAGGAGCTTTTTGTGACCCCAGAATTACCGTCCCAGCCCTCCCAAGCCACAAGCCCAGACAGTGAAGCCATGGGAAGCGACCTCTGGTGAGTGTACCTTTGTAAATACTATGAATCGCTCTTGGAGGTACTCAAAAAGCTTTTGCAGAACATCCTGGGCAAGGCAGCCCTATTTGGTCCCCCATTGTATGACACTTTTCCACGCCATGCATGTACCAAGTAATTCGGAATCATAGCTTCACAAAGCACAGCCGCGATTGGCCCAGGACCGCTGGCATTCCAGAAACATACGTTCTGCATCCGCAGTGGTATCCTCAGAAGAGTTAATCATTCATTGTAACCTGGTTGAAATTCAGGACTTAATTATGGGCAACAATGCGATTTTCTACTGGCAGCCGCTTAACCTTCCTTGCTCATAGCAAAGCGAGGGAGGGGAGGAATGATAGCGCTGAGTTTCTCAGCGTTTGGCAAGCAGGAACTTCCCAGGTACCAGCCACGATCATTACCAGTGATCTACATGATAGCAGCCATGCGGGGGGGAGGAGGGGAAAGAGGGGGGTTGGGGTTTGCTGGTCCTCTTAACAGAACAAGTCATCATAGATCACTGTGTATATGAACGCTGGAGAAGTCAAACAGAAAGCCTTACCCATGGCCGCAGGAAGCTTAATTTGGATGCCTGGACCTGCGTCTGTGAGATCTCAACATCCAAGACCACAGCCATCAATAATAAACGATAACAAAATGCACCTTGTAGTGAAATCACATTGCTATGGAAGGTGGATATGTATCACATGGAAAGAGTACAAGCATTGTTCTGTAATGTATCTTTTTACATACACTTCTCTCCTCTTCCTCCCCCATGCACTGCCACAGTGTCCGTGCGGCCTCCCTAAACGCCATCTGAAGGCTAGCTCAGATAAGGTGGAGAGAAAGAGAAACAGATGAAATGTTCTCAGAAATCATGGAAGTAACACAAATGACAGAGCCCATCAGGAGCTGAGAAGATGTGCTAGCAAAGTACAGAGAGATGCCAGTGAACGGAGGATAGGAAGAGACGCTCGGAGAATGAGAGGTGTAGGTCGGAAGATCAGCGGTGGCGGGAATGCTACGCTGCAGCTGCGGCGTGCTCAAACTGATATCCTCCAACCATGTGGTGGATCTTCAGGAAGAGCAGCGGGCTTAGAGGTGCCGCTGCAGCCCATGTTCAATCCACCCCAAAGCTCCCCTACATTCCAATCTGCACTCACCCAAGCGTGTAAGACCGGGGGAAGGCTTTCTGCAGGCCCGCCCACCCACCCCCCTGACAGTCCAAGCAAAGGCGCATTACGTTTAAATGAGCTAATGCCTTTCTTTCCCTCCTATCCCTCCTCAATAGCACAGAAGCAGGATAATCTGATAATCTCTGCCTCTTTTTATAATAATAGCTATTTTAATAAAGAAGTACACCAGAGGGGGAGGGTGGGTTGCTACAGGAATGACTTTTCGAAAGAATACATTGATTTTAAACGATACTGATATTATTGCTCGACAAGCTGTAAAGTAAAGGGATAGGGGGGTTGCTACAGGGAATGAGTCAATCAAGGCGGCGATGGGTCAAATCAATAGGGGAAACAAACACGCATCACACCGTAACCTGAACCCTGCTGCAAATCATTTCAAGACTCTCCTGATTGCAGCCGCCTCCTGGTTGCCTTCTAATCGCCGGTCTCTGCTGCTCGTACCACTGCGCCAGGATTGCTCAGCCTCCCCCGCGTCATAATGTCCCCTACTGCTCTCAGAATTGTGGAGCACTGGCAGCAAGCAG
Source organism: Chelonoidis abingdonii (assembly GCF_003597395.2). Lineage (NCBI taxonomy): Eukaryota > Metazoa > Chordata > Testudines > Testudinidae > Chelonoidis > Chelonoidis abingdonii. The sequence continues at coordinate 69,715,793 of NC_133774.1, read as the reverse complement.
CAATACAAACAGGGACATGTGGTTTGGCTGAGGTCCGACATAAGTAATGTTCGCGCGAGCCAAACCTTTTAAACGCCAAATGCACATCTACCACAACATCCTGCCATCTTGCTCAAAGTCCTGATAGTGAACAGCTCCTGAGCACTATCCAGCTGCCTGTATGGCTTCAGAGCGCCATGGAGTCAAGGGATGGCCTGGGTCCCCAGAATGACAGGCATTAACATCCCAAGATTTTTTTATTCTGGTCTGGAGAAGTAATTCCCTTGCTGAGCATAACAGAGAAGGCTTCAAGATGCGGCATCAAGAACCCCTTCCTGCCCAATCCCCACGTGGTGTGGTGAAACGTCCCTGTGAATCCACCAAGATTGCTGCAGCAACATGAAAAGGACCCCTTGCCGTTTACGGTGCCCTGGCACTCTGGGCCAGATAGGGATATGGTTCACACATGGCCCCCCACAGTAGGGGAACCATGCAGCAAAGCCATCACACACCTGCCACGTTTCCAAGTCAACAACCTTTCGAGCAGCAGCTTAACGATGCGGCGCTGCATCCAAACAGCACCTACCCACAGTAGATTGCCCCACCCAAAATTGATTCCCGACTGACCGGTAGCTGTCTGAGCGTGCAAGCTCCAAGGAGGCAATTGCCACTCGCTTCTCCACTGTGAGGCTGCTCCACTTAGTATATGGCGTTTCAGGCAGACAGCCATGTCAAAGTTCAAAGAAATTGCTCACGCCATCGTAAAGTGTGCAGCCACTGGAATCGCCCACACCTGCAAAACTAGCGTCCCACCAGTCTGTGCTTGTTTCCAGCGCCAAAAATCGGCGTCAATGGGTTAGAACTCCCCATAACCAGCAGTAAGCTCCAAAACGCAGGACCTGCGTTAGGGAAGAATTCAGGTGTCCATGTCCCTCATCGCTCTCGTCGCCGCGCTGCCGTAGCTGCCCCCCCTCCCTCTCTCTCTTGCATTCAGGTCTCATAGACAGCAGAGAGTGGCGCGAGTGTTTGACAAAGTCACGGATAGCGTACTGACTCAGAGCAGGGTCATGCTTGCGTCTAATGCATTCTCAGTGTCATCAGGGAAAATTAGGCGCCGAAATTGGTGTACTGCTGCTTTCAAAAACAAGGGAGGAGGGGAGGCGTACCAGAACCAACCGCGACACATGATTCTCCCCATCAGCATGGGCCTCACCCGAATCCAAGGGCGGGGGAGAACTGAGGAACTATGATAAGCACGGAACGGCTACCCACAGTCGCCCGCTCAGAAAAGCGACCAGCCTTGGACCATGGACGCACACCATCGAATTAACGTGCCTAGTGTGGACGCGCACACTTGACTTTATAATATCAGTTTTAAGAAACCGATTTTAGCTAATTTGATATTATCCCGTAGTGTAGACGTGGCCTAAGAAAGCTTAGTTTTCTCAGCTATGGGAAAAGATAACCTTGGGTTATAGAGTCAGTCTCTCTCGCTTTCACCAGAAAATTCAATCCTGGTCCTGAGAAACCTTTTTGGAATAAGTTTTGTGAAAACCAGTAACTTTTTATGAAAAGCTGTGGTTTCGATGACTTGGCATTTTCTGACCAAAAAAAAAAGTTCATCCAAAAAAATGCCTGAACAACTCTAACCATTATTCCTGTATACTTATTGTCACTTGTACACTGCAAAAGATACAACTGAGCTGGAGTGCTTGTCTTGTTTCATTTTGATTCTCTAATAGTTCTGGACTTGGCAAAAATTAAAGAATTTCCCACTTCTAGCTGTTAATTGCATAGGACTTCTCAGGCACAGTGAACGCTAGTGTTATGTTCTGTTGACCCCTTAAGATTCTGAACACTGAAGCTGAGCTGAAGAATTCCAGATTTCTGGCCTTTTTGTTCTCTAGCTAGTCGCTAGTGCAATAATGAGGGTCCTTCCTCCCTTATGTCAACTCTTCCCCTCACATCCTCCAATACATGTATGCTCCTGAGGACTTTTGTATTTGAGTGGCAGAGAAGAGAGGTTTCATTTCAAGTATTTCATGGATGTAGGCTCTATTTACAAATACCTGTCTGGAAGACCGTATGATAATGTTTGTATGATACTGATGTGTGCTCCATTATCACAAAATAAATCATTATTTCAAGTAGCTTTTGTCTTCCTAATTAGAAAGAAAAAATGAAGTATAATTAACAAGGTTAAAATATAAGTGCTGATGAAAAAATGTAAAGTTAGAATAATATCATTATAGATTCAATATATATACCACTGGTATTAAAGGAATTTGCCTATAAATTCTGTCTAAAGGATTAAGTGTCCCGCTTTGTTAAAAAAGTGCCTAAAGCAGTAAGTGTGCATGTATCCTTCCTCACAGATCGAATATTGCCTGAGTAAACTTGATTTAAATATTAAGAAATTGTCACAGGGCAGTTTGACTCTGTGATTAAAAATAGGCCCAGCTCTCCTGTGCCAGGGCAGGTGCTCCCAGTTGAGCTAATTAAGGGGGGAAGGGCTGCCTCTGGATTATAAAGGGTCAGAGGGATTGCTGCAAGGGCAGAGCTAGAAAGAGAACTGCGGAGTGAAGCTTCAGAGGGAGAGGGTCTCCTGCATGGGGAAGCTAATGATCCAACCAGCTGACCAAATTCACTGATGAATTCTGGTCATGTGCCATCTAAGGCATGTTGCACATATGCTGAGAAGTGGTCCCTAAAGAAGGATGTTTGGGTTGTGGAAGAAGACCCAGCACCTCAGTACCTGTTGGGAAAGGGCACACAGTTTTGGTCAATATAGATAAACTCCCAACAGATGTGGCCTGAAAAAGGAAAATCAGTAGAAAATATATTTGCAAGTCAAAAAGATTTCCTCTTCATGTGTTACAGATCACACAAGCTCTCCCTCAGTTTCTGTCATGTAAATACATATGGCTTTTACTGCTTCTCTCAAAATAATACTAAATTGCTGCGTTGTTTCCCTTATTTGTTTTCTTCTCAAAATTTGTCTTTCCCTATTTCTGTTTTCCTTACCAGCTGTACACATAAGTATTCTTTTCTCCTCTGTTTCTTTCCTCCTTTTTATGGCCTAGATCGGGAAACAGTAAAAAGAGAGTTCTACTCTCATAAAATTAAACATGTGAATAAATCTTTGCAAGATCAGGGCCTATATTTTCATCTTCAGTGTTATTTTCTCTTTGTTTCTGTAATTTTTTAAATTCTGAAATTTGTTGTTTTCCAAGGAGTTTTTCTTTTCAAAAATCAAGTATCAGAGGGGTAGCCGTGTTAGTCTGGATCTGTAAAAGCAGCAAAGAGTCCTGTGGCACCTTTTGTTCTTCTGTTACTTGGGAACTCAAAAGTCAGCACCTATTGAAGACACAAATAAATGAACTGTATGTATCTCTGATGTTCTGTAGAGAGCCCATTACTTTTTTTTGTTATTTTGCCTCGATGAGTTGCAAATTTTACTACAGTGATCTGTAAACTACAGAGAGTTGTATAATCTTATACTCATTAATGATACTTCCCTTGGAAAAATAAATATAGCAGCTAACAAGTTAAAAAAAATACTACGTTTTCTCTCTTAAAACATGGGTGGGCAAACTTTTTGGCCTGAGAGCCACATCTGGGTATGGAAATTGTATGGCGGGCCATGAATCCTCACAAAATTGGGGGTTGGGGTGTGGGAGGAGGTGAAGGTTCTGGCTGGAGGTGCGGGCTCTGGGATGGGGCCAGAAATGATGAGTTCAGGGTGCGGGAGGGGACTCTGGGCTGGAGCAGGAGGTTGGAGTGTGGGGGGGTGGGGTGCAGCTCCAGCTGGGGGTGTAGACTCTGGGGTGGGGCTGAGGATGAGGAGTTGGAGGTGCAGGAGGGTGCTCCAGGCTGGAACTGAAGGGTTCGGAGGGTGGGAGGGGGATCAGGGTTAGGGCAGGGGGTTGGGGCATGGGAGAGGGTCAGGGGTGCAGGCGCTGGGTGGTATGTGCCTCAAGCAGCTCCCGGAAGCAGCTGCATGTCCACCCTCTGGCTCCTATGCGGAGGAGTCGCCAGGCAGCTCTGCATGCTGCCCCGTCCACAGGCATCGTCCCTGCAGCTCCCATTGGCCATGGTTCCCAGCCAATGGGAGCTGCGAAGGTGGCGCTTAGGATGGGGGCAGCGTGCTGAGCCCTCTGGCTTCCACTATGTGTAGTGGCCAGAAGGAGGACATGCTGCTGCTTCCAGGAGCCACGTGGAGCCACAGCACACGCAGAGTGGGGCAAGCCCTGACCCTGCTGTCTGGTGGGAGTTTGAGGGCCGGATTGAAACATCTGAAGGCCGGATGCAGTCCCGGGCTGTAGTTTGCTACCCCTGTTTTAGAATCATGTAAGAAGTGAAATCTTCCTTCCTTCCAATGAGACTGTGGAAATCTAGAGAATTAACAGCATATTTCAGAACCTTTTAAGTTCCCCTTAAGTTGAAACTAGAAAAATTCATTATACATTATATACCTTAGCTAGGTCATTTATATATATGTAATGTATTTTTATATAGTCCGAGTACAGTCCTGCAAACATTTATGCACATGAAGGCAATAGGTCTATTCATGTGAGAAAAGTTAAACATATGCACTAGTGTCAATGTTTGCAGAATCAGAGATCTAATTTGTAATGCTCCTTGTTTTTAGCATTAGTACTCAAGCAGTGGATTGATATTTCTTCACCTAAGTAGAGTTTCATTATTAATAATTTTTTTTTAAAAAGTTGAATTAAAACTTTGTCAACACTAATCTTAACAGCCAAAGCAACAACTAAACCAAAACACATCTTTTCTACAGACTGGCAGTCTCATATGTAATTCATAACTATCAACAATCTGTTTTCTCCGCTTAACTTTTAATAATACTCTTAATGTGATGAGAATTCTGTGAAGTTTTCCTTAAAAGTTGGTTTACAATTCCATTGTAATCTTGAAGCCCCATACAGTGAGATAAATTACAGCAATAACATATTTTTCAAACACTATATAGTTGCAAATCCTTTGTCTTGCAGTACATAATAAAGGATTTTCTCCTTGAGCAATGAAGTAAACTGAATTTTTAAGGTTTTTTTTGTCTTGCTAGCTGGTGAACTGCACCCCTTAGTCTGCACCATCCCAAAACACTGTACAATATAATCGCCAGTTAGAGGAACCTGATGTAGAAGCACTTTTGGATCAGTATGCACAGAACAGTAGTCTCCCACCTGTGATTTGCATTCCATCTCTTCTGAGGTGGTCATTCTAAATGCAAAAGACTGTTATACTGTATTTTCCTTCCAGTTCCTTTCTGTAAGAGACATCCACAGATATTGAGGCTTGCATTTAAATTCTTCTAAAAGGAACTTTCACAGTGTTTAAGGGTTTGTTGTGCTGAATGGATGGGAAAGTAGACGCAGTAGGGAATGGACATGATAGCAAAAAAAATTAAAAGAAAAAAATGCACAAAATTACTGAGTAATTTCACAGTTAACCTTCTAAAGATACAATATTTGTCGTTTGGGGAAACAGAATATGTTACAGCTTTCTGAATGTGCATCATTTTTGACTACTTGTCATAAACAGATAAGAAAAGTTAATAGCACAGAAGTACTTTATCTCTCTTTGACTGTAAAGGGTTAACAAGTTCAGTAGGCCTGGCTGTCACCTGACCAGAGGACCAA